>NW_011493829.1:9601-11756 GCF_000754665.1 Bison bison bison | reverse complement strand
TCCCTCCCAGCATCAGAGTCTTTTCCAATAAGTCAACTCTTCGCATGAGGTGACCAAAGTATTGGAGTTTCAGCTTTAGCATCAGTCCTTCCAATGAACACCCAGGACTGATTTCCTTTAGGATGCACTGGTTGGATCTCCTTGCAGTCCAAGGACTCTCAAGAGTCTTCTCCAACACCACAGTTCAAAAGCATCAATTCTTCGGTGCTCAGCTTTCTTCACAGTCCAACTCTCACATCCATACATGACCACTGGAAAAACCATAGCCTTGACTAGCCGGACCTTTGTTGGCAAAGTAATGTCTCTGCTTTTCAATATGTTATCTAGGTTGGACATAACTTTTCTTTCAAGGAGTAACCGTCTTTTAATTTCATCGCTGCAATCACCATCTGCAGTGATTTTGGAGCCCAAAAAATAAAGTCTGACACTGTTTCCACTGTTTCCCCATTCATATCCCATGAAGTAATGGGACCAGATGCCATGATCTTAGTTTTCTGAATGTTGAGCTTTAAGCCAACTTTTTCACTCTCCTCTTTCACTTTCATCAAGACGCTTTTTAGTTCAAATTAAGAAGATTAAAAAACAAAACAACAAAAATAATATGCTTAGCACAGGAGGCTAGATTTCATAGTGTATAATTCCATTTCTGTGAAACAGAATAACAAATCTATAATAGCAAAAACAAATGTAGAATGACAGAAAACAGATCAAGGGTGGACTGGGCATGAAGAGAAGGCATTGTCTGTAGAAAGGAACTTTCTGCTGTGATGGAAATATTTGGTATCTTGATTGTGGCAATAGCTACACAGGGGAATGAATACTTTTAACAGAACTCATCAAAATGTGTTCTTATTAGCATTGCATTGCATTGTATGTTAATTATGCCTCAAACACAGGAAAAGGTGGAAGTAGGGACTCCATCAGGACCCTGGGGCTTAAGGAAAGGCCTGGCAGTGAACTCCCTGGGTATTATCTTGCCTCTCACATATCCCCAAAAGGGCACTGGAGGAGCCTGCAATCCAGAACCATCAACAAAGAAAAGCTCCAAGAAAAGCTCTTCCCCATAACCAAGGGACTGGGAAAAGGTGGCCTAACAGAGCAGGGCACCTTTTTGCCAATAGTCACCTTCCTCCAAGTCTCTTTTCTGCAGTTTCAGCAGGGCTGGGTGGGGAGCTGGTCTTCAATACCCGCTTCAACCTCCTCATGAAAATAAGAGGGCAGGACTAATCAATCCTTTGCTTTTCTACCCACTGTCAGTAGCCAATTATTATTAGTTTTTAGCTTTTATTTTTAAATTAATTTTTATTGGAGTATGGTTGCTTTACAATGTTTTGTTAGTTTCTCAGTGTGCAGCAAAATGAATCAGCTGTACATATAAATGTTGCTGTTGTTTAGTCCCTAATTCATGTCCAACTCTTTTGCAACCCCATGGACTGTAGCCTGCCTAGCTCCTCTGTCCATGGGATCTCCCAGGCAAGAATACTGAAGTTGGTTGCCATTTCCATCTCCAATACATATACATATAACTTTTGTGGATTTGGGTTTCCTTCCCATTTAGGTTACCATAGAGCATTGAGTAGAGTTCCCTGTGCTATACAAGTAGGTTCTCATTAGTTATCTATTTTATACATAGTAGAGTATATATGTCAATCTCAATCTCCCAATTCATCCCACCCCTTCCCCTCTTTGTATCCATATGTTTGTTCTCTATATCTGTGTCTCTATTTCTGCTTTGCAAATAAGTTCATCTGCATCAGTTTTCTAGATTCCACATATAAGTGATATACAGTATTTGTTTTTCTCGTTCTGACTTGCTTCACTCTGTATGACAGTGTCTAGATCCATCCATGTTTCTTCAAATAGCACATTTCGTTCCTTTTTATGTCAACAGCCAATTCTGTATCTAGCAAATACAACCTTCAGGAATGAAAGTGAAATAAATATATTCTCAGATGAAGGAAATCTAAGAGAGTTGGTTGCCAACAGACCTACCTTTAAAGAATGGCTAAAGGAAATTCATTAACTGCCGGGAGCCGGTGAGGCATTCCGCTCATGACAAAGGTCATGAGGAAGGAGGCTCGGCATACACAAAGGCAGGATCGAGCCTCAGGAGTCCGCCCGGATATTCTCGAGCATTTTCCCCCAAAAACCAGAG
>NW_011493829.1:3743-7097 GCF_000754665.1 Bison bison bison | reverse complement strand
TACTCATTGGAAGGACTGATGCTGAAGCTGAAGCTCCAATACTTTGGCTACCTGATGCGAAGAGCTGACTTATTTGGAAAAGACCCTGATACTTGAAAAGATTTAAGGCAGGAGGAGAAGGGGATGACAGAGGATGAGATGGTTGGATGGCATCACCGATGCAATGGACTTGAGTTTGAGAAAACTCTGGGAGATGGTGAAGGACAGGGAACCTGGCCTGCTGCAGTTCATGGAGTTGCAAAGAGCTGAACATGACTTAGCGACTGAACAGCAGCAATAACAACTGTGTTCATGGACTGAAATATTAAACATATAAATGATGTCCATTCTCACCCAAACTGATCTGTAAGTTTAACACTTGCTAGCAAGCATTTTGTACCCATAGACAAGTTTATCCTAAAATTTGTACAGATGAACACCAGCCCTAGAATAGCTAAATAAATGTTGAAGAAGAAAAATAAAATGTGAGGAATCACTCTAACCAATAGTAACATATACTCTAGAGCTACAGTAATCAAAATAGTGTGATATTGGAGAGAGGATGGATAGACACATAGACCAAAGCAACAGAAGAGAGAACATCAAAATAGACCCACAGAAATATGCTCCACTGGTTTTTGACAAAGATGAAAGAAAAAAAATTCAAGGGAGGAGGGATAGCTTTTTTAAACAAACTGTGCTCTAGCAATTGGGCATTTTTAGTCAAAAAGTGAACCTGGATTTAAACCTCCAAACCCTACATAAATATGGACTCAAAATGGACTACAGACTTAAATATGAAATAAAACTTTAAAAAATTTAAAAGAAAACATAGGAGAATATCTTTGAGACCTAAGGCCTGGTAAAAAGTTCTGACATATAATACCAGAGCCATGATCCATAAATAAATTGGACCTCATCAAATCAAAAATTGTGCTGTGAGAAAGCCCTTGTTAACAGAATGAAAATACAAGCTACAGATTGGGCGGAAAAATATTTGCAAACCATCTATCCAACAAAAGAGTCATATCTAGAATATATTATATAGAACTCACGAAACTTAATAATAAAAACAAGCAGTTCAATTAGAACATGACAAGACATTTAGCTAAGGAGGATATATGGGGTTTCCCAGGTGGCGCTAGTTTTAAAGAACCCACTTGCCAATGCAGGAGACATAAGAGATGTGGGTTTGATCCATGGATCCCCTGGAGGAGGGCATGGCAACCCACTCCAGTATTCTTGCCAGGAGAATCCCATGGACAGAGGAGCCTGGCAGGCTACAGTCCATAGGGTCGTGAAGAGTCAGACACAACTGAAGTGACTTAGCGTGCATGCACAGACAATATACAGATAGAAAATAAGCACATAAAAAGATTTTCGCCATTATTAGCCATAAGGGAAATATTGGGTTAGCCAAAAAGTTTCAATTAACTTTTAGGCTAACCCCAATATAAATTAAAACCACAATAAGATATCACAATACACCTATCATAAGGGCTAAAATTTTTAAAAATAGTGATAACATCAAAGGCTGACAAGGATGTAGAGAAACAATATATTCAGAAATTGCTGACCCAGAGTGTAAAATGTTACAGCCACATTGGAAATTTTAACTGAGTCTTATGAAACTAAACAGGCACTTACCATACAGCTTAGAAATTGTACTCTTGGGCATTTATCCCAGATAAAGAGAAAATTTTGTTCACACAATAATCAGTGAACAAATATTCACAGCAGCTTTATCCCTAATAGTTCCAAACTGGAAGCCCTGGTGTCCTTCTTGGGTAGGAGGGATACAAATTCTGGTGCAACCATGCGAAGGAATACTAACTTAGCAATAAAAGCAGTGAACTATTGACACTTGACATTTCCAGCAACTTGGATGACTCTCCAAAGAAGAATGAGAAAAAAAAATCCCAGGCTGAGTGAAAAAGACAATCTCCAAACTAAAAGAAAAAAAAAAAAAACCCAATCCCCAAAAGTTACATCCTATAATATTCCATTTTTACAACATTCTCAAAAAGACTAAATTATAGAAATAGACAGCAGATTAGTGGTTGTGAAGCATTAAGGAAGGCGAACAGGAGAGAAGTGGGTGTGGTCAAAAAAAAGGGCAACATGAGGGATCCTTATAGTTATGAAACTGTTCTGTATCTTGACTGTGATGGTGGATGCATGAACGCACATATGTGATAAAACTGCATAGAACAATTCACAAACACACACACACAAACGAAAAAGTAAATTGGGGAAATCTGAACAAGATCGGTAGATTGTGTCAATGTCCTGATTTTGATATTGCACCATACTGCACTTTTGAAAGATGTGGAAAACTGTGGAAAATTGGGTAAAATGTACGCGGGATCTATTTTTTTCTTGCAACTGTATGTAAATCTACAGTTACCTCTAAATAAAAAGTTTCATTAAAAATTCAATTGCAGGGACTTCCCTGGTGGTTCAGTAGCTAAGACCCTGATCTCCCAGCTCAGGGGGACTCAGGTTCTGTCCCTGGGTAGGGAATTAGATCCCACATGCCACAACGAAGACGGAAGATCCTGTGTGCCACAACTAAGACCTTGGTGCAGCCAAATAAATAAATTTTAAAAATAATTGCATTCTGTATATGAAAAGTGAACATGTGGAAACCAAAATTAAGCACACAGTACCATTTACAGCCATTCTAAAGGAAATGAAATAGATGAAACTCTAACAAAATATGTATAGGGTTGCTGAGTAAGTACAAAGAGGTGGCTCAAATCAGTTCTTTTGTGGTGTTGGAATATTTTTGTATCTTGATCATAGTGGTGGTTGCATGAATCCTGACATGGGATAAAATTGCTAGAGCGATACAGGCACACATACACACAAATTAATGCAGGTTAGAAAAATGGAGAAACCCGAATTGGGCCTGTAGTCTGGTCAAGAGTAATATACCAGTGTCAGTTTCCTAGTTTTAATATTATACTGCATCTACAGAAAATGTCACCATTGGGGAACATGGGTAAAAGGCACAAGGTCTTTTTTGTGCTATTTGTGCAACTTCCCTGAGTCTATAATTATTTCAAAATAAAATGCTAAAGATAAATGAGATGTGGCCAAGAAGAGGTTTCAGAAATGATTGGAGGGAACAGGCTCTGCACATGAATGAGGCAGGATCCAGTCTAGGAAAAAAAAAAAGGTTTCTATGTAGCTTAAGTCTATATTCATGTGGCCCCTTCTGTTTCAAATATTTTTGTTGTATTATACAAGTAATAGTTACAGATACACAAATGGATATACATACATATACACGAAAAACAAAAAGTATGTCTTTCTTCCTACTTCCTTAACCAGAGTAAATGATGTTCAATAATGTGACATTTATCTACCCTG
>NW_011493829.1:0-1002 GCF_000754665.1 Bison bison bison | reverse complement strand
GAAGGTGGGGTGTATGGCAAGTCACAGGGAAGAACCAGGGGACAGTCTAAGCTGAGATGGTCACAGGAGCGATGAGTCCCAGAACCCCTGGGGAGCAAGGTATTCACACACAGTCAGGCCTCCCCACCCCAACCCAAGCCCCATGCAAGGCTTAACCAGGGGTTCCTTGGTGTTGAGTGGCACAGGTCTCTCAGTATGGGTGGGGGTGTCGGCTGGCTCCTGGGGCCGAGTGTAATAGGAGGGAAGGGATACAAGTGGGTGGGGTGGAGCTGAGACCCACACATGACCCCATGTCTCTGTCTCCAGGCTGCCCCTCCTGCTAGGATCACACAGGAGCATCTGCTCTGGATGGGCCTGCAGCGGTCCTGGCTGTGCTGCTGACTGGTGCACCAGGAGCGGCACTGAGGGGAGCCGGGAGAGGCCCTGGCCCTCACCCCCATCCCACATCCACGTCTGCCCCCTCACTGATTGCTTGCGGTCCTGGTCCTCAGTTCCTGGGACTAAGAACCACAGCAGCCTGGTTGCCCCTGGGACAGAGGGGCTGAGCCTCACACCATGTACCCTTCTCAGCCACCCAGGGCCCGGCTGAAGAGCTCTGCCTGCCTCACCCTGAGGCCTGAGGCTGCACCCAGGCTACCACATGCCCCCCGCAGATTCCCACAGATGGAAGGGCGCTGATGGCTTCCTCCCTTGTGCCAAGTTGCCTGGAAACCCCTGGTCCTGGTGGCCCCTCCTCCACCCCAACTGTGTCCCTCCAGGACGACTTCCGGGAGACTGCCAGCCTTTGGACTGCATCCCTGGAGTTCTGAGAGACTGTGACTTGGGCTGCAGGGGAGGAGAGGAGCGGAGGACCAGGGGCCTCCTTGGGGCTGATGCGTAAATGGGCCCTTTTCAAGTTTGGATCTCACCCTCTGGGTGACTGGATCCCCAGCTGCAGCCTCTTCCTGGGCCAGCCTAAGAGGGCCTGAGGAGGGCACTAGGGAGGGTCTTTACTTAATATGT
>NW_011493828.1:14506-14887 GCF_000754665.1 Bison bison bison | reverse complement strand
CGAGGGACACAAGGGGCATGAGTTTGATCTCTGGGTTAGGAAGATCCCCTGGAGGAGAAAACGGCAACCCACTCCAGTATTCTTGTCTGGAAAATCCCCAAACAGAAAAGCCTGGTGGTCTACAATCTATGGGGCTGCAAAGAATCAGACATGACTGAGCGACTGAGCCGTGCACGCACACACACACACATAAATATAAATACATATGTATAGTATATTGACAATAAGGAGATAAAAGTAAGATCATAGAAATTCATAATATTAGACAACAAAATATGTGAAGATATTTGGAAGATATAATGAAGGAGCTTTTATGGAAACTGTAGCAAATACATAGAACCTAAAAAAAAAATTAGCAAAAAGTGAGAATAAATTCAGAAG
>NW_011493828.1:9418-10440 GCF_000754665.1 Bison bison bison | reverse complement strand
AGCAGCAGCAGCAATGATAAATGTTATTTTATAAGCACAGGATAAAAGAGGGGAAAAGTACTTATTTACAGTCTTATTTCCATCTGAGAATGAAATCTACATTCACTTTAAATTTTTCACAAATTAATAATTAGAGGAGAGACAAAATAAAATAGTAATTTACATTAATATTACAGAAGTAATATAAATTAAATAGAATAAAGAGAAATTCAATTTTTACTCTGATCCCTCTCTAACCAACTAACAAGAAAACACATTTCTTCCTTTGATTCAATTTGTGTGAACTCATTACATTTTATTTAATTTTGCCCAGTTTTCCCCTGCTACTTCCATTTTAAAATTATACCAAAAAACCACCCCAAGTCTTAAAATAGAATCTTTTCCACTTTTAAGAATAAGACTTCTGTAATGAATTGTCAACATTCACTTTTTCCTCTTTCAAAACAAAGCCAGCTTAGGTATCTTCTTTCCTACCCATCACCTGGAATTACTTTAGTGACTTCACCATTGCCTTCCAGCTTCAATTGAATAGGTTATTCTCCATTCTCATCCAATATTACCTCTCAGAAATATTGAACATAATTCATTCACTCCTGATGCCTACAAATACATTTTTTTACTTCAGAAACATTACAAATTTATTGTTTTCTTCAACTTTCACAATCACTAGTATACAGAGTAGCTTTGGATATCTTGGCCTTGCTCTTTTTTCGCATGGGTCTTTTTTTGTTTGTTTGTTTTTTTAATGTGGACCATTTTAAAGTCTTCATTGAATGTGTTACACTATTTATTTATCTTTTATTTTTTTTTTCTTATCTCCAATGTATGTGGAATCATAGCTTCCTGATTAGGGATCGAATCTGCACCGCCCCCCCACCCCCTCCATGTTGGAAGGTAAAGTCTTAACCACTGGCTGTCAGGGAAGTCCCTCTTTGCCTTGCTTTTGATGTTAATAAGCTGAAGTCTGAAACTCCTTGTTAAGTATGATACAACTTGGGCTTTTCAGTACATAACTTTTATTT
>NW_011493828.1:3816-6096 GCF_000754665.1 Bison bison bison | reverse complement strand
ATATTATTTTATAGATTAGAACAGAGGATCCTAGAGGTGTAATCAATTTTTCAATTTCATAGGACCACATAAGCTACATTTTCATCCAAAATATTTGAATTTTTGCTAAACCGAAAGAATAACATATTCAACTGTATAATTGAAAGGACATAATTTCTCCTACTCTCCAGGCAAGATGAAATATTAATATTTAGCACATATCAGTGGATAAATAAAATTTATCCAGTTTAAGAATACCTTACACTGTTGTTCCAAACCATTTTTCATGTTTAAAAAGTTTCGTCCTAAAATTTTTTGGTATTTTCATCTAGGTCATTACATTTTCATCTAGGTCATTACATTTTCTTAGCTGCAAACTGGGAATGTGTGTGTATGTTCTTACAAATCCATTACTTTTAGATCTCAATTATATTGAATAGGAATTGAGATAATGGGCACCCCATGGAATTCTCCAGGCCAGAATACTGGAATGGGTCGTCTTCTCCAGGGGACCTTCCCAATCCAAGGGTCGAACCAAGGTCCCCTGCATTGCAGGTGGATTTCTTACCAGCTGAGCCACAAGGGAAGCCCAAGAATACTTGGAGTGAGTTGCCTATCCATCTCCAGCAGATCTTCTTGACCCAGGAATTGAACCAGAATCTCTTGCATTGCAGGTAGATTCTTGACCAACTGAGTTATCAGGGAAGCCCTGTTCCTTAAATAGGTAATTTTTAAATTTCGCTGTATAATGCATATTATAAAAGTTCCCTTTTTGCCTGGTTTAAATTTAATTTGTAAGAATAAATAGATAAAATCAAACATCTCACTGGTATATCTTGCCACATTGATTTTTCGTTTAAAATTTAAAACATTTTTTAATACATTTTATATTTTAGAGCAATTTAGTTCACAGAAAAAATTAGCAAAAAGCAGTTTTTCAAAAAATTAAAAATAAGTTTACCATATAATCCAGCAATTCCACCTTTGAATATATATGCAAAATAATTGAAAACAAGGTCTTGAATACATATTTGTACACCCATGTTTATAGCAGCATTATTCACAATAGCTAAAGCATGGAAGAATCCCCTGTCCATCAATCAATAAGTGGATAATAGAAATGTGTTATACACACAAAATAAACACACACACACACGATGGAATGTTATTTATCCTTAAAAAGGGAGGGAATTCTGTAATGTGCTACAAAAAGGATAAAACTTGAGGACATAATGCCAGTAAGGAAAAGACAAATGCTCTGTGATTCCACTCTGATATTTTGAAAGGTCAATATTAAAGATAAAAAATGTAATGGTAGTTTCTAGGGGATTTGAGGAAGATAGAATGTAGAGTCATTTTTTGATAGGTACAGAATTTCAGTTTTACAAGATGAGAAGAGTCAGGAGATGAATGATGGTAATGGTTATAGAAAGGAAATATATCTAATGACACTGAACTGTACCCTTAAAAATAGTTAAGATAGTAAATCTTTTTTTTTTTTTGCCTATTTGGGGGCTTCTCTGGTGGCTCAGATGGTAAAGATTCTGCCTGCGATGCAACCCTGGGTCTAGAAGATGCCCTGGAGAAGGGAATGTCTGTTCACTCCAGTTTTCTTGCCTGGGAAACCCATGGACAAAGGAGCTGCAGTCCCAGGGGTTGCAAAGGGTGGACTCAAGAGTAGGACATGACTGATCAACTAACACTCTCACGTCTGTGTCTATTTTACCCCCTACCCCCAAAAAATGAGTCGAAGACATAAAAATATCCAATATACCTTTTACACCCCACATATATTTTCCCTTAATTTTTTAATGTAATAAATTACAACTAATAAAATATTTTGTTAGTTATAAAATAATTTTTTAAAATATTACAACTTTAAAATATTTTACAAACCCTAAATGTTCAATCTTGAGTCATAAAATGATTCATTTCATTGTATAGCATTATAAAATAATTTTTACCTGTCATGTCCCAATTTTTTATCTTTGTTTTCAATTGAATACTTTCTTAGTATTTTATAATTCTCTTTAAATAAAATCTTTCATTCTTAGAGATTTGTTGTTAAATTTTTTTAAAAATTCCAGTAGTTTATTTTTATTCTGTTTTCTCTCTTTATATTGAAGTTTGTTGCTATTGTTTAGTCACCAAGTTGTGTCTGATTCTTTTGTGACCCCCATGGACTGTAGCCCGCCAGGCTCCTATGTCTATGGGATTTCCCAGGCAAGAATTTTGGAGTGAGTTGCCATATCTTTTTCAGGGAATCTTCCCGATCCAGGGATGAAACCCGCTTCTCCTGTA
>NW_011493828.1:0-629 GCF_000754665.1 Bison bison bison | reverse complement strand
AAGCCATTTTTCTTCATAGTTGCTTGGTTTTACACAGATTGTTAACATTTTAGACATCATTTTCCTTGCTATAAAACAGATACGCTATGTGAACCCATATATTTTAATTCAAAGTAATGACATTTCTGAGTACTTTATTTTTTTTTTCAGAGTAAAAAATCATTTTATTTATTTATTTTATTTTTATTTTTTATATAAATTTATTTATTTTCATTGGAGGTTAATTACTTTACAATATTGTATTGGTTTTGCCATACATCAACATGAATCTGCCAAAGGTATACATGTGTTCCCCATCCTGAACCCCCCTCCCACTTCCCTCACCGTATCATCCCTCAGGGTCATCCCAGTGCACCAGCCCCAAGCATCCAGTATCATGCATCGAACCTGGACTGGCGATTTGTTTCATATATGATATTATAGATGTTTCAATGCCATTCTCCCAAATCATCCCACCCTCTCCCTATCCCACGGATTCCAAAAGACTGTTCTATACATCTGTTTCTCCTTTGCTGTCTCGCATACAGGGTTATCGTTACCATCTTTCTAAATTCCATATATATGCGTTAGTATACTGTATTGGTGTTTATCTTTCTGACTTACCTCAGTCTGTATAATAGGCTCAAGTT
>NW_011493827.1:14188-15773 GCF_000754665.1 Bison bison bison | reverse complement strand
ATTTGAAGAAAGAAACTGCCACTATTTGCAAATGACATGATGTTGTGTATAGAAAATTGTAAGGTACCACCAAAAAGCTATTAGGATAAATAAATGAAAGTAAAGCTCAGTAAAGTTGCAGAGTATGAAATTAATATATAGAAATCTTTTGCATTTCTATATACTAATAATGAATTATAAGAAAAAGAATTTAAGAAAACATCCAATTTACAATTGAATCTAAGAGAATAAAATATTAGCAATAATTTCAACAAAGAAATTGAAACACCTTACTTTGAGAACTGTAAGAATTGGTAAAAATGATTTAAGACAATACAAATAAATAGAAAGATATCTCGTGTTCATGGACTGGAAGAGTTAATATTGCTAAAATATCCATACACCCAAAGCAATCTACAGATTCAATGCAATCCTCATCAAATTACCCATGGCATTTTTCATAGAACTAGAAAAAAATAATCCTAAAATTTGTATGGAACCATAGAAGACCTCAACAGCCAAAGCAATTTTGAGAAAAAAGAGCAAAGTTGAAAATCTACACTCTCTGATATGAAAATATGCTACACAGTCATAGTAATCCAAAATTGTATGGTACTGGCACAAAAACAGACATAGATAAATGGGACAAAATAGAACCAAAATAAACCCATGCACCTATGATCAATCAATCTATGACAAAAGAGGCAAGAATGTACAGTGGGGGCAAAGACAGATTCTTCAATAAGTAGATTTTGAGGAAACTGAACAGCTACATGTAAAAGAATGAAACTAGGAATTTTTCTCACACCATGAATAAAAATAACTCAAAATGTTTTAAAGACTAAAATGTAACATCTGAAATCATAAAACTCCTAAAAGAAAATACAGACAGTATGCTCTGTGACATTCATCTTTATAATATTTTTTTCTAATCAAACTAAACTCTTGCACAGAGAAGAAAACCATTAACACAAAGAAAAGGAAATCTGAAAGGGAAAAGATATTTGCAAACAACATGTCAACAAGGATTTAATATCCAAAATATATAAAGAACTTGTTCATTTAATATGAAATACATAATCTTATTTTAAATTAGGCAGAGGGCCTGTATAGGCATTTTACCAAAAAAGGTATACAGATGGCCAACAGGCACATGAAAAGATGCTCAATGTCTTTAGTTATCAGTAAAGTGCAAATCAGAACAACAAATGAGCAAATCACCTTACTAGGGCTGTCATCAAAAAGGCAAGAAATAATAAGGGTTGGTGAGGATATGGAGAACAGGGAATCTTTGTGCACTGCTGGTAGTAATATAAGTTGGCAGCCTCTGTGGAAAGCAGTATGGAGATTCTCCCGCTCTGCCCTCCCTAGATTAAAAGTGGAATGATGCCTGCGACCTGGAGTCTTATCCTTCCTCAGGTGCTTAGAAAGGAGGCAGCACCTCTGCGGGGTGGGGAGAGATAGCCACTGGGATCCTATCTAGTTTTGGTGGCTGTGGTGGGAAAGATAACAGCAAACTGACTGACAATTTTTTTATAAAAATTAAAACTAGAACTACTACATGATCCAGAACTTCCACTCCTGGGTATTTATCCAAAGAGAACAG
>NW_011493827.1:9518-10309 GCF_000754665.1 Bison bison bison | reverse complement strand
TGAGTCTGGAAGATCCCCTGGGAAATGGCAACCAGCTCCAGTATTCTTGCTTGGAAAATCCCATGGCCGAGGAGCCTGGTGGGCTACAGTCCACAGGATGGCAAAGAATAAGACCTGACTGAGCGACTGAGCACTCAAAAACTCAGGATGAGTTTCGGAGGCAGGAGGTAGATGGGCCCCTGGGCTAGACAGCTGGTATGTGTCAAGCAGAGTAAAATTCAAGCTTTGTTTTTCCTACACACTCCAAGCACTGAGGGGAGAACCAATTCTACCTGTTGGAACTGTTCCTTTGACTTGCTTTTCATTGCTTTTGTTATTATAATCATACATAATAGGCTGCCTCAGAGAATCAACCCCTCTGCCTGACTGCTAAAGTGCTTTTGTTCATGGCCTGTCCACCTGTGGATGGTAGGAAAGAAGAAATTAATACATCCCCTGCCTGAGGCTTGCCATTCTAGGAGATGTTTGCCAGATTAATTTTGCCTTTTTGTTTCCTCACCTTCCCCTTCCCTGTTCTGTAAAAGAACCTGGCATTCAGACCCAGACAAGATGATTATTTTGAGACATTAGTCTGCCATCTTCTTGGTCAGCCAGCTTTCCAAATAAAGTCCTTGCCCCAACACCTCGTCTCTCAGATTCATTAACCTGTCATGCTAATTAGACTCAGTAACGAAGACAGTTGGGTGTTAGTTCTAAAAGTCTTGTAGGTCTTCATAGAACCGTTCCACTTCAGCTTCTTCAGCATTACTGGTTGGGGAATAGACTTGAATTACTGTGATATTGAATAGTTT
>NW_011493827.1:5464-5876 GCF_000754665.1 Bison bison bison | reverse complement strand
CAGATAAATTGAAGTATAATCCTAGAAAATGTTGAATAACTCACAGGAGGTTAGAGGGAAAAACATACGGGACCAAAAAAAAAGCGCAAACAAAAAATCAAATGGAAGGTTAAGACCTAAAATATCAAGACATTAAAAGCAAATGATCTACACACAAAAACTAAGACACAGAAGTTGATCTGAACACACCAGTGACAAAATAGTTCAGACAAAAAGTGGATTAAGAAACATGACCCAACTATAACTGTCTGAAAGAAATTCATTTCAAATAAGACATAGTCAACTGGAAAGTAAAAGGATGGAAAAAGACGTATTATGCAAACATTAATCAAAGCCTCAGAAGAAATATAGGCTGTGCTGCTCACATTTTTTGGAGGCTTTGTGAGGTGGACAAAGCCAAAAAAAAAAAAAA
>NW_011493827.1:4823-5364 GCF_000754665.1 Bison bison bison | reverse complement strand
ACTCACGTCCATCGAGTCAGTGATGCCATCCAGCCATCTCATCCTCTGTCGTCCCCTTCTCCTCCTGTCCCCAATCCCTCCCAGCATCAGAGTCTTTTCCAGTGAGTCAACTCTTCGCATGAGGTGGCCAAAGTACTGGAGTTTCAGTTTTAGCATCATTCCTTCCAAAGAAATCCCAGGGCTGATCTCCTTCAGAATAGACTGGTTGGATCTCCTTGCAGTCCAAGGGACTCTCAAGAGTCTTCTCCAACACCACAGTTCAAAAGCATCAATTCTTCAGCGCTCAGCCTTCTTCACAGTCCAACTCTCACATCCATACATGACCACAGGAAAAACCATAGCCTTGACTAGACGAACCTTTGTTGGCAAAGTAATGTCTCTGCTTGTGAATATGTTCTCTAGGTTGGTCATCACTTTCCTTCCAAGGAGTAAGTGTCTTTTAATTTCATGGCTGCAGTCACCATCTGCAGTAATTTTGGAGCCCCGAAAAATAAAGTCTGACACTGTTTCCACTGTTACCCCATCTATTTCCCATGAAGTG
>NW_011493827.1:0-926 GCF_000754665.1 Bison bison bison | reverse complement strand
AATCTCCCTGCAATGCAGGAGACCTGGGTTTGATCCCTGGGTTGGAAAGATCCCCTGGAGAATTGAAAGGCTACCCACTCCAGTATTCTGGCCTGGAGAATTCCATGGACTGTATAGTCCATGGGATCACAAAGAGTTGGACACAACTAAGAGACTTTCACTAACTAACACTAACAGTTGGTCCTGAGTTGAATGAACTTCCGAAGTATTATGCTAAGTAAAATAAACAATGCAAAAATGCCATGGATTGTGTGATTCTGTTTGCATGAAATACATAAAATACGGAAATCCATGGTCAGAAAGCAGGTTGGTGGCTTCCAGGGACATGTGCATGGGGAGCATGGGGAGTGACTGTTTTGTGGGTATGTGGTTTCCTTTTGGGGTGATGAAAAGGTTTCAAATCTAGGTAAAGGTAGTGATTGTGCATGTTGTGAATATACTAGATGCACACTTAGTTGTTCATTTAAAAGAGTGAACTGTGTGAAATGTTACTTAATCTCAACAAAACTACTGTTTTTTAACTTTTCATTTTACATTAGAAAAAAGCAGGTTAACAATGTTGTATTAGTTTCAGGTGTACATCAAAGTGATTCTGCTATACATATCAGATCAGATCAGATCAGTTGCTCAGTCATGTCTGACTCTTTGCGACCCCATGAATCGCAGCTAGCCAGGCCTCCCTGTCCATTACCAACTCCCGGAGTTCACTCAGACTCATGTCCATCGAGTCAGTGATGCCATCCAGCCATCTCATCCTCTGTCGTCCCCTTCTCCTCCAGCCCCCAATCCCTCCCAGCATCAGAGTCTTTTCCAATGAGTCAACTCTTCGCATGAGGTGGCCAAAGAACTGGAGTTTCAGCTTTAGCATCATTCCTTCCAAGATGAATCCCAGGGCTGATCTCCTTCAGAATAGACTGGTTGGATCT
>NW_011493826.1:10188-10694 GCF_000754665.1 Bison bison bison | reverse complement strand
CAAGAGTTTGAGCACAGTTTAGCTGGGTCTTCTGCTTCATGCCCTGCCCCAAGTCTCCAAGTGAGTGGCTGGCCAAGGCTGGGCATCATCTGAAGGCTTGACTGGGAAAGGATATGCTTCCAGGGTCACATGGCTGAGGGGAGGATTCAATTCCTAGAGAGTGCTTAGACTAATGGCTTCTTTCCTTCAACCACTATTGGCTGGAGGTTGCCCTCAGTTCTTTGCCATATGGGCTCTTCCAAAATGGCAGCTTGCTTAAAAGTGTAAAAGTTCAGAAGCCAGTAGAAAGAGTTTGAGAACAATAAATAAGTCACTGTCTTATGTAATAAGTAATAAGTCACAGAAATAACATACCATCACCTTTCCTTTATTCTATTGGTTAGAAGCGAGAGACCAGGCCCAACCTTGACTCAAGGGGACAGGAATACACAAAGGCATAAATACCAGAAGGCAAGGATGGCAAGGAGCCATCTCAGAAACTGCCTATTACAGGGATCATCTCTTTT
>NW_011493826.1:9400-10088 GCF_000754665.1 Bison bison bison | reverse complement strand
ATGGACAGACCTTGGGGTTGCAGGCAGGACTGACAATGAGTGACCATGACATGTCAGTACTGGGTCAGGCAGTTTGGTTGATTCTTCAGTTCCCTTGTGTGGCTGCTTGGTACAGATCAGCAGTTCATATTGAGAAAGTTCCTGTTTCAGAGCACCTAAAACCTAAAATCTGAAATCCCCCGACTATTACCAACTATGCAGAGACTAGGAAGCAATCACATCTCACACAACTTAAAGTTAAACCATGCTCTGCCAATAGCACATTCCATCCTATTCAGTCTCATTTCCATCTTGTTATTCTGACTTACTGATTTTGAGCAGGCTGTTTCTCTGTGCTGTTGTATTTTCACCTTACAAAAATACAGGGAAAGCAATTTCTACCCACTTCCCAAGACTGTTGAGACAATGAACTCATGCCTATCAGGTGCTGTGGTGGGCAGCTGTTGTTCTGCTGCCCAAACTTCACCTACTTGTATGAATTGTGTGTTGATTTTCTGTATTCCATGGTGCTTCGCCATTTGGGGGTTGTTGATCCTGGAAAGAGGGCTTCCCAGGTGGCTCAGTGGTAAAGAACCCTCCTGCCAATGCAGGAGATGGGGGTTAAATCCCTACATTGGGAAGATCCCCTGGAGTAGAAATGGCAACCCACTCTAGTATTTTTGCCTGGGAAATTCCATGAATAGAGGTG
>NW_011493826.1:5433-5982 GCF_000754665.1 Bison bison bison | reverse complement strand
CTACGCATTGGGGATCTCACCGGGTCGCAGTCAGACGCTGAGAACCCTGGGCTGAGGGACGGCTGGGCCAACCACACTGTCTCACACAATGGAGCTGTGCTGGGCGGGGCGAAGGGGAGGGACTGCTGGGAGACTTGGGAAATACAATAAGCTTGATCTCTCATGTGGGAAAATCCATGGTGTTTAATAGCTTCATAAAGTGGCGTGCTTTTGTCTCTGTATATAAAGTCCCCAGTAAATTCTTACATTACCACCACTATAAAATGCAGCAACAGAAACGTTGAGCTATGCTATGTGATCCCCAGTGGCAAAGGTTAGGAGGAACCCAAATTCATAATGACTTCCAAGAAAATACTATTAGAGTGTAATTTAAGCAGGCTTTGCAGCCATAATTTTCAGCGCAATGTGGAACGTGCTTTCGTGACATACACACCCCCACCATAATGGTAATGCTTCCCGAGGAAAATTGACAAGAATACAAAAGATGAAAGGTCAGGAGGGAAATGAGGAGTGGAATCATGGCGACAACTGGCTGTGCCGCTCAAGTTC
>NW_011493826.1:4639-5333 GCF_000754665.1 Bison bison bison | reverse complement strand
CAGGGGCTTTGGGTCCACGCAAAGCACATAAAGAAGCCAAGGTCAACAAGTGGATTTTTTTTTTAATTTTCTTTTATTTTTTAATTGAAAAATTGCTTTACAATTTTGTGTTGGTTCCTGCCATCCAACAATGTGAATGAGTCATAAGTACATACATATCCCGAGTGGACTCTTGTGCGGTCACCCTCAATGAATTAGAAGCCAACTCTTCCTGTCGTTGGTGCAATGTCCATCCAAGAGGTCAGAAGTCTCTGCCCGACTGGGATTTAACCATGCATGACTAATACCCCGCTTTTTCTAGATAGTGAGCTGCTGTTTCCATCTAGAGGTGCTCATGTCGCCACAGTGCCTTGGCCCGCTCACCGGCCCACTGTTGGACAGAAACTTACCTCTCCTAATCGAAGAAGAAATGAGGACATTTGGCGGTTGAATGATTTATATCTCAGAGGCAGCCTCACATATTTTTAGAGTTATATCAGCGACTAAAACCACACAGTAAATACCTCCAGATTCAGAGAACTCTTAATTTAAAAAAAAAAAAACACACACACACAAACCTTCAAATCCAAAGAAACCTCTTGGTCATTTCCATAAAACACAATTGATCTGAAGAACTAAATTACCCCAAAGAGAGCCTTAATGAGGACCACCGCCTCCCCACCCCGAATGGAAATGGGTCCGAATTTTCAGATCT
>NW_011493826.1:501-1062 GCF_000754665.1 Bison bison bison | reverse complement strand
ATCGCACAGTCAGTGGCCCATGGTTTTATTGGGGCTGCTTACACAGGCACTTCCTGCCTAGCATGTACTGACATTCCTGACTCCCTGAACACAGACCAGTGCTCAGCATCAACCTTACTGCTGGCACAGACAGCTGAAGCACAGTATGCCACTTTTGTCAGTGTGGGAACGGGAGTAACATTCCCAAACTGGATTCCCAGATGAAGGCCAAAGACCAGGCTGGCAAACAGGTTTCTGAAAGAATAGCAGGCTCATGCCTGCTTTGTTAACTTTCTGCACAAGGCATTTCTCTGACTCAGATGCCCCACTTGGCCCCAAGGTGTGCAGTGCCCCTCTCTGTGAGTAAGGAACCCAATTCATTCGACTCCAAAGACATCACTTTGCTGACAAAGGTGCATGTACTCAAAGCTACGGTCTTTCCAGTAGTCATGTATGGATGTGAGAGTTGGACCATAAAGAAGGCTGAGTGCCAAAGAATTGATGCTTTCCAATTGTGGTGTTGGAGAAGACTATTGAGAATCCCTTGGACTGCAAGGAAATCAAACCAGTCAATCCTAAAGG
>NW_011493826.1:0-401 GCF_000754665.1 Bison bison bison | reverse complement strand
GTTCTCATCGTCCTTCCCCCAACTAAGGTTTATCTCGACACCCACTCTCACAATGAGTGCTGCTTCCTGGATCATGCCACCCAGTGCCAAGTCCCGCTGCTTTATACTCTTTCCAAGGTCACCGACCTCCAGTTCAATTTGTGCTGTGGGTGTGCTTGTACGACAGTGCTCCAGGCTCTGTGAGTGTGCACTCAGGTCCTCACGTGCATGCTTCAGTCGTGTCCAACTCTTTGTGACCCTATGGACTGTAGCCCGCCAGGCTCCTCTGTCCACGGGATTCTCCAGGCAAAAATACTGTAGCAGGTTTCCATTTCCTCCTCCAGGGGATCTTCCCAATCCAGCAATCAAACCTGTGTCTCTTGCATTGGCAGACAGATTCTTTACTGCTGAGCCACCTGGGA
>NW_011493825.1:8891-11171 GCF_000754665.1 Bison bison bison | reverse complement strand
ATTCAATATTTGTATACAATGTGAAGTGATCACCACAATAAATCTAATTAATATCCAACACCATGCATAGTTACAAACTATTATATTTGTGATGAGGACTGTTAAAATCGACTGTCTTAGTAACTTCAAAGTATACAGCACAGTATTGTTAACTGTGGGCTTCCCTGGTGGCTCAGACAGTAAAGAATCTGCCTGCGATGCAAGAGAGGTGGATTTGATCCCTGGGTTCGGAAGATCCCCTAGAGGAAGAAATGGCAACTCACTCCAGTATTCTGGCCTGGAGAATTCCATGGACAGTATAGTCCATGAGGTCACAAACAGTTGGACACAGCTGAGTGACTTTCACTTTAACTAGCTTATACATTTGTTTTATATATATATATATATAAAACATACACATTTATGTTATATATATTACATATATAATTATTCTAATATAATTAATAATATATAGTAAATTGTTACAACTACTTCTAAATAATAACAATTATAAATTATAATTGTAAAAATACATTTTAATATGTAATGTACTATTTACAATATCATATATTATAATACAGTATATGTAAAACAAATGTACATGCATACCTTAACATCTTTTTCTCCCTAATATGTTATTCACTGTTCAATCTCATGAAATAAAAACGGTTAATTCTTGTTCACCCTTGGTATTTTGGGTTGACATGATTTTTTTTTCTTGTTAAACATATAACACAAATTTATATTTTCCTTTCCCTTTGCCATAAGAAAATATTTGTTTAGCCTGTGGACCAGGAAGCATATGCTATTTTTATTTACTTTCCTGCTGTGAGTGTAATATGTGTGAAAAAGATAAGTAATTTAAATACCAGACTCTGATGCTCACGTTTACTAATAGGAGTTCTTTGCAAGATTCCCAAAGAAAGCGTGTGTTTAAAAGACAGATGACTCTGAAATCAGTATCTTTGGCCAAGATGTTATTACCAAGCCACTGATTTTAACGCATCACGTCATGAGCGAAAAATACAAAAAGTGTTAATCACTCAGACTCTTAGCGACCCCATGGACTATATAGCCTTCCAGGCTCCTCCGTTCATGGGATTTTCCAGGCAAGAATGTTGGAGTGGGTTGCCATGCCCTTCTCCAACAATGATAAAGCTAAAGCATATTGGAGAATTACTGTTGTTGGATCTAGAAAACAATAATCCTTGCTGTTGAGTGGCTAGAACTAAGATCCTAGTATAGTGAAGTTTTTTTTGTTTTTTTTTTTTCATTTGTTTGTTTTAAATGATGTGGTCTAATAGGTTATTTAGACTCAAGTTTCTGCTTAAAAAAAAAACAAAAACCTTGAATTTTAGGAAAAAAGCACTTTTGAAGTATGATGGTGCTCAAGAAGAAAAGAATAATGTCTAAGTTGAAAGTTCAAACATGAAAAGGTAAGACGAAATTAAAACAACAAAATTGTAAAACTATGTAGTTTTTTTTCATTGAAATAAGTGGCAGTTCCTTTTACAGCTTACTTCTACAAATCCACATTGGATGTCTGGAGCTGGTGGACGGATTATCTCCACTGCGCTCAATTTACAGAGCTGGGGATTATCCTTTTTTACAGAAATACCATTTTCCCTCCAAATCCAAAATGATTACTTTGTATCCTGTGCCATTTGGAACTCACCAAGGGTCTTTTCTTTTGGCATGAAAATGCAGAGAGATCTGTGCTTCTCTAGAGGAAAATCAATTTGAAAAGAAAAAAAATTTTTTTTATTATTTCTAAGGGAAGAGATTAAATCTAATTAAAAAAGTAATAAAAATACTATTTCTTCCAGAGCATTTTTCTTGTTAGATTCGGGTTGTGTGTGTGTGTGTGTGTGTGTATGTGTGTGTTCTGGCTTCACATTTTATTAGCTTCCTAGTGGAAAGAGGAACGATTTTAGGATACTTTCCAAAAGCTTATTATTCTGGTAAAAACTAGAACAGAGTTTTAACTGAATCATTCTCATCTTTGAGGACAAAATTCTAACTCTGAGAAGAAATATACTTCTATAAATGAACAGAATTTGAAGTGGAAAGAATATTTATTCTGCGTATATGTACATACACTCTGTATGCAAATGAGCTAACTTTTAAAAATGTGCTTCTCTAATTTGCAGGTAATTATGATAAAAAGGGGTTTGGCCTGATAGCTTTTAAATTGCACAGTAACTTATGCTGGAAACTCCACAGAATCTAATTCTTGCCTTTGGGGGCAGATGTGGGTATAAGACATGCTGGTTCAGAGACAAGACTTTTTCTTCTATAATT
>NW_011493825.1:2955-8791 GCF_000754665.1 Bison bison bison | reverse complement strand
TGCTGAAGCTGAAACTCCAGTACTTTGGCCACCTGATGCGAAGACCTGACTCATTGGAAAAGACCCTGATGCTGGGTAAGATTGAGGGCAGGAGGAGAAGGGGACGACAGAGGATGAGATGGTTGGATGGCCTCATTGACTCAATGGACATGAATTTGAGCAAGCTCCAGGAGGCCTGGCATGCTACAGTCCATGGGGTCGCAACGTTGGACACGACTGAGCGACTGAACAACAACAAAACTCCCAAACTAAGCAGATAATCCTAATAGATGATATATTCAGACATACTACATATATTATCCTCCCATCCAGTGAGGAAAGTTGCTTATTCACTAGAAAATGTCAGAAGTAGAAGGTGGCAGTTAAAATGCACTCTCCCTGTGGCTTCTCTCTGCATCATCATGAATACAGATGACTTACCTGCAGGCTGCATGCGTTCAATCCCTGGTTGGGGAGCTAAGATTTTGTATGCTGCATGGTGCAGCCAAAAGATAAAAAATAAAACTCACAAATTTTGAGGAATGATTCTAATTGCCATAGGAGAACATTGTGGACCAGGCTAATCGTTTTCACGAATAGATCTTTTTTTGGACACTATGCAAATACTCTATTTACATGTGCAGAAGTCTGCGTGATCATTACAAACTGAAGAATCAGGACAGCACGCTGCAGTTCACTTCAGTTGCTCAGTCGTGTCCGACTCTTTGCGACCCCATGGACTGCAGCCTGCCAGGCTCCTCTGTCCATGGGATTCTCCAGGCAAGAACACTGGAGTGGGTTGCCATGCCCTCCTCCAGGGGGTCTTCCTGACTGGCGTCTCCTGCGTTGGCGGGCAGATTCTGTACCACTGAGCCACTGGGGAGGTCAAATGCTATAGATGCATAACTGATGAGAACTTACTGTATGGCTCAGGGAACACTGCTGAACTCTCTGTGATGACCTAAGTGGGAACGAAACCCCAAAACGGGGTGTATGTTTATACCTAAAGCTGATTGACTTTGCTTTACAGCAGAAACCAACACCCAACACAACACTGTAAAGCAACTATACTGCAATAATAATTAATTAAGAACGAACGATGCAAGAGAGTTGACTGGACAAACACGCTCTTGTCCTCAGCAAACCTCTTCCGTCCATGGCTGCAGATGACTCCTAGTTCCTCCCTTTTAGTTTGTGCTTCACGCGTCCCAGGGAGCCGCCTCTTTCATTGTGTGCACACTTGCCCGCCCTGGGGAGGTGTAGTGGGGCCATGTTTCCCATCCTGTTGATCCAGGTGGACTGGGACCCTGATCAAGGAGCAGAATCATCACTGTCTCCCTTGCTGCTTGAAATACAGGGCATCCAAGAGGAAATGAAGTGCATGCCACCCCCTCAGCGCTTCACAGTTTATTTGTAGATGGGGCATTCATTCCACATTCCACAGTTAGCCAATAGGACAGCCAATAATACCTACCAGTTTTGCCATATAACATGAAGTTGTTGTGCAGTCCTTTGCTGCTGCTGCTGCTAAGTCGCTTCACTCGTGTCCGACTCTGTGCGACCCCGTAGACGGCAGCCCACCAGGCCCCGCCCTCCCTGGGATTCTCCAGGCAAGAACACTGGAGTGGGTTGCCATTTCCTCCTCCAGTCCCTTAGTCGTGTTCTATTCTTTGCGACCCATGGACTGTGGCACACCAGGCTTCCCTGTCCATCACCAACTCCCGGAGTTTGCCCAAACTCATGTCCATCGAGTCGCTGATGCCATCCAACCATCTCATCCTCTGTCGCCCCTTTCTTGCCATCAATCTCTCCCAGCACCAGGGTCTTTTCCAATGAGTTGACTGTTTGCATCAGGTGGCCAAAGGATTGGAGCTTCAGCTTCAGCATTAGTCCTTCTAATCAGTAGTCAGGGTTGATGTCTTTTAGGATTGGTTTGACCTCCTTTCTCTCCAAGGGACTCTCAAGAGTCTTCTCCAGCACCACAGATCAAAAGCATCAATTCTTTGGCACTCAGCCTTCTCTGTGGTCCAGCTCTCACATCTGTATATAACTACTGGAAAAAGCATAGCTTTGGCTAGATGGATCTTTGTTGGCAAAGTGATCTCTCTGCTTTTTAATATTATAAGAGGAAAAAAAAATCAAATACTTGTAACATAAATTATCTCATTTGTACTGATCAGGAGCAGAATTGGAATAAGGGTACTTAATTGATGTTCTGGAAGCCACTTGCATTCTACTTACTTTGAGAGGATAACTTTAGATTTTTATGGAAGACTACTAAACACACACACACTTCCTCTGATTAATCTGAACTTCTCTACCTGAAATTAGCTTCATCAAGGAAAGAAATCATCTTAGTGTAGCAAATATAAATGCTTTATCTCCTAATTTCAAACATAATCATCTCCTTGCTTGCATATTGATAGAAAGTTAATCAGAGTGAGAAATCTCTAGCAGTTTATGTCCCTATAAATATTAACAGGGTATACCTGATGTTTTATGTTTCAGAAATAAATTTCATGACTATTATATTTCCTTGGGTAGAACTCTCAATGGATACTTGTTTTCCTTTCATCATGAATTCCTTTCATTTTTACATTTGTCGTAGTTGGCAAATTTTGTACAGTCAGCGGAAATATAATTCTTCGTGACGATCAGGCGGTACAATATTGTGGAGAAATAATAGTGAAAGAACTTAAACAGAACATGTCACCGCAGTTTGTGGTGACATTTATAAATGTACTTTCGCTTTAAATCTATGAGATTGTTTGCATACCCAAGTCAGAAAACCAGGGTATAATTTTGTCCTTTATCTTATGCATCATGTCTCAAACTCGTAGTAGTTGGGCTGGAGAGATTCCGTCTTTATCACATTCTGCTTGCAGGCTGTCTCGCTTCAGTCATGTCCGATTCTGTGTGACCCTATAGACTAGCCCGCCAGGCTCCTCTGTCCATGGGATTGTCCCAGCAAGAATACTGGAGTGGGTTGCCATGCCCTCCTTCAGGGGATCTTCCCCACCCACGGATGGAACCTGCATCTCTTACATGTCCTGCGTTGGCAGGTTGGGTTCATTACTACTAGCGGCACCTGGGAATTCCCACCATTTTCACCTTTAAAAAAATGTAATAAAAATCTTCTGGTGATTTTAGTTGTACCTTTTTTAAAAAAGTGGTATATAACGAATGGCGTTAAATTGAGAAAACAACTGTTTTCCTTGCATTAAATTTTGTTTTCCTCGGTGTTACGTTAATTTTCGAACACAAACTCATTCCCATTGGTCAGTCACTGACAAGTATATTGAATATCTACACTTGGCTTGTTGAGATAAATAGGTTTTCAAGAATTCTTTTAAGCCACAGTCAATCAATCTGGGTGCTCAAGAGTTTTGCAGAATATGTTCATTTTGAGAAAGTACCTCCCAAGATTTTTAAAGAACATGATGTTAAGATACTCTCTGAAATTATTTGACTGTATGTAATGTGTGCATATATACGCGTGGGCAAAATCAGGCCTCTTTGTAAGTGGCAAAGTCCATTGTTCGGACTCCTAAGGTTTCATCCAGGGCAACTTCAAGCTGGATTGGAAATAGTCTTATTTTTGTAGTTTAATATTAGGTTGATCCATTTTGGATTATGGAAAAAACTGATACTTCCTAACTATGTATTTCTGGCTTATAAGCTCATTATATATGCAAGACCTATATTGATTCATATTATATATATCCTCTGCTTCCTTGATGGTCTTAATTCTCAGATTTCAGTTTCTTCCATTTTTAAACCCATCACCATTCAATGTCATAGCAACAGTCTTCAAACATTTCTTAAGTAAGATCTTTAGCACACTGCTTTTTTAACTGAATCATCATTGTTGCTGTTTTGTCACTAAGTCATATCCAACTGTTTTGTGACCCCCATGGACTGTAGCCCGCGAGGCTCTTCTGTCCATGGGATTCTCCAGGCAAGAGTACTGGAGTGGGTTGCCATTCTCTTCTTCAGGGGATATTCCTGACCCAGGGATCAAACCTAGGTCCTCTGCATTGCAGATGGATTCTTTACAAGGAAGTCCCAAGTTTTAAAATAAAATAAAATTAAAAAAAATAATAATGATAACCCCCCCCAAAAAAAAGAATATATAGGAGCCAGGCACCGTATTATATGCATTACCATGATTTATTCATTTCATGCTCATAGCTATCCCATGAAACAAATACCACATCCATCTCCATTTTACAGATGCGAAGACTGAGATATATGAAATTAAATGACTGCTAGTCCTCAAAAAAAAAAAAATTCAAGGAAGTCCCAAATCATCACTAGACACATTTTTTGTCATAACATTTTTTTTAATGTGTGTGTCTATAGTACATGTGTTTCCATGAGTAAAACTATAATAATTGAATCTATCTGTAGAAAACTTAGCTATTATCATTATCCCCCTCTGTATTTGCATAATGTCTGTCCATATCTAATATCTAATCTATATCTACAGTGAGATGATAAATAATGAAAGTCTTTCTAGGTGGTTGAGAATGTTAAAAGTAGGGACTGACTTTTACATTTGTTTCTTTTTAACTGCCTCAGTTTTATGTCAAAAAAACATATATTACGTTGTAATACATAAGAAAGGAAAGGGAAAAATTTCCATTTAAAATGCGATATTCATATTGTAATGTTGATTGTCCATAAAACATATAGTAAATAAGGTGTCATCCCCAGCCATTTTATAAAGAGGATCTCTTAATTTTAAACCAAGCATTTGGAGCAAGAAATGATGATTTCATATGTATGAGGAATATTGGTAGGTGTTTACAACCCAGAGTTCTGCTTTTATTTCCAGGAAATAAGAACAATATATTTGCATTCAAAAGCATGATTTTCTCTTTTCTCCTTTTTTTTTTTTAGGAACTGAAAAACATCTACAACGGTGTTTATTTATATATCTATCTTGATGGATAAATCTGAACAATGTATTTTAAACTCAACCATATACAGTTTTAGGGCTTCCTTAGAGGCTCAGATGATAAGGAATCTGCCTGCAATGTGAGAGACCCAGGTGTGATCCATGGGTTGGGAAGATCCCCTGGAGGAGGGAATGGCAACCCACTCCAGGATTCTTGCCTGGAGAATCCCAGGGACTGAGGAGCCTGCAGAGCTACAGTCCGTGGGGTTGCAAAAAGTCAGACATGACTGAGCAACTAACACACACAGAGTTATACTGCTTTATGCAGTGTACACACATCTTTGCATCATTTTCATTTCCTATCTATAGTACATACTCGCCAGCATATTTATAATTATTGCATTATTAAATGTGATTTTAAGAATTTTTGATATGAGGTTCAATTATCCATGCTTGGCCAAGTGTCAAGGTTCATGGGGCCATCCTGTATCTATTTCAGACTTTAGTGCCAATTTTTATGATCCAGTTTTTCTTTCTCTGTTGCTTTCTTTGTATCGTCCTTACAGAGAACTGTTTATAAAGCAGCACCATGATTCATTTGACTCTCTCTCTCCCCGTTTCCTTCTCTGCGCGAAAATTCTTAAAACTCAGTTTAATTAGTTCAGTTTTGGTAAAGATAATTAAAGCAAAGAAGCAAACAAATGTGCTCATTGCTAAAAAGTACTAAAATGAGAGATTTATTTAAAAAGCTCCGTTAAGTGACAGCATAGATTTGTACACATAGGAAGGGACACGTTGTATATTTTCCATATCTGCAGCCACTTATCTTTATTCATTTTCATTTTGTTCCGTGTGGTCACCACTCACAACAAATGATGGAGACAGCCATTCTGAAATGTTCTCAGTATTTTGCTTAAATGGTCAGGGGGGAAAAAAAAAGACTGTTTAAATAGGAGA
>NW_011493825.1:1080-1843 GCF_000754665.1 Bison bison bison | reverse complement strand
ACTGGGATGACCCAGAGGGATGGTACAGGGAGGGAGGTGGGAGGAGGGTTCAGGATGGGGGACACGTGTATACCTGTGGCGGATTCATGTTGATGGATGGCAAAACCAATACAATATTGTAAAGTAATTAACCTCCAATTACAATAAATAAATTTATATTTTTTTTAAAAAAGTGATGAACAATAAAATATTTGTTGAAACTTTAAAGTAATAAATGAATATCCTGAATGAAAGACTAAACAGTTTTAAAAGTCAGGATACTCAAATTTTAAGCCTAGTTTGCTACTGTTTGCAAACCTAGGTAATTTTAAACCCCCTTTCCTAACTCATTATTCTCTACAGTGGATACAACAATAATATCTATTCCTACTTTACAAGGATTTCAGAAAATAAACAAGAAAGAAATAAAACATAATGCTTTAAAAACATTTAAAAAAATAACATTTGACGAAACAATGCCACTTGCCGTGAAATTGATGGACTTGGAGACTGTGATCCTGAGTGAAATAAGTCACACAGAGAAGGCGAAATATCCTATGGCATCCCTTATATGTGAAATCTAAAGTGAAATGATACAAATGTGCTTATAAAACAGAAACAGATTCACAGACTTTGAGAATAAGCTTATGGTTGATTGGGAGAAGGATGGGGGAAGGGATAGTCAGGGAGTCTGGGATGGACATGGACACACTGGTGTATTTAACATGGAGAACCAGCAAGGACCTGCTGGACAGCACAGGGAACTCTGCTCAATCCTCTGTAA
>NW_011493825.1:0-868 GCF_000754665.1 Bison bison bison | reverse complement strand
CTGTTTGTTGTTCTTGTTGGGTCGTCAAGTCCTCTTCAACTCGTTGCAGCCCCACGAACAGCAGCACACCTGGTTTCCTTGTCCCTCACTATCACCCGGAGGTTGCGCACATTCATGTCAACGGAATCAGCGATGCCATCCAGGCATTTCATACTCTCTCGTCCCCTTCTCTTTTTTGCTGTCAGTCTTGCCCAGCATCAGGGTCTTTTCCCACAAGTAGGCTCTTCACATCAGGTGGTGAAAAGGATTGGAGCTTCAGCTTCAGCATCGGTCCTTCCAATGAATACTCAGGGTTGATTTCCTTTAGGATGGAGTGGTTTGATCTCCTTGCTGTCCGAGAGGCTCTCAAGCGTTTTCTCTAGCACTACAATTTAAAGCATCGATTCTCATTGGCTGTATCCCAATACAAAAATAAATAAATAAATAAATAAGAAATAAATAGAAATAACATCTGAAAGGCTTCTTTGCTAAGAGATTACTGAAAAATAAATTCCACCAAAACAAAACAAACAAAAAACCCAAGAATGCTAACATTTGAAATGTTTGAAACTGGTATCCAGTTTTCAGTTTTTGAAGGCTTCCCGGGTGGTGCTAGTGGTGAAGAGCCCACCTGCCACTGCAGGAGACAGATTAGATGCAGGTTCCATCCCTGGGTCAGGAAGTTCCCCTGGAGGAGGGCAAGGCAACCCACTCCAGTATTCTTGCCCAGAGAATCACATGGACAGAGCAGCCTGGTAGGAGCTACAGTCCATTGAGTCTCAAAGAGTCAGACATGACTGAAGTGACTTAGCTTGCAACCACTCTACCTTTTTCTTTGTTGGTTGGTTGATCGATTTTTCTCTTTATTAGGTACCTGGAAAGGAATTGT
>NW_011493824.1:13620-14315 GCF_000754665.1 Bison bison bison | reverse complement strand
AGTCTGCCTTAAGTATTCTTTGTATGAGACAATGGTGCTGCTGGATGCTCGTTCTCTAGCGGGACTGAGGGCGGTCAGCGGGATCACGAGAAAAGCACACATAACAAGAAAAATAAAACTTCTGTAAGATAATGTGAATGAGTTCAACTTAAAGGGAAGCCAAAGAGAGCAGCGAGCGGAGGACGGAGCGGAGCGGAACGTGCCCTCGGTTTCACTCAGCAAAGCGGGAAGCCGGAAAGCGGCGCGTTTTTCCCAGCAGCGGGTCCCGAACGCGAGGGTGCAGCCAGAACGCTTTCTGCCGCCTGCTTGGGGCGGCGAACAGTAACTTCCTAAGCTTACCTCCATCTCGCCCACGCCCTTCTTTCCCGGTTGCCCGTCAGCCGGGAGGGGCCTCCCCCGAAGCGGTGGGGGATGTGGGATGCAAGGAGTGGGGACCAGAGGTGGGTACCCAGCAGTTGGTGCTGCGCCATCCCCTCCCAGCAGGCGGCCAGGGCACTGGTTCGCTTCTCTCCCCACGCCCGCCTTCCACTCGCTCACCCCCTTCCTCCCCCTTCTCCCCCTCTATCGAGTCCCTCCCCCTCGCCATTGAAAAGGGCTGGCTCGGCCCTGGCTCCTTGCAGTCGGCGAACTGTCAGGGCAGGAGGAGCCGTGAGCTTGAGCTGCACTCAGCGACCCGCGCGGCAAAGCGGAAAGCC
>NW_011493824.1:8300-10557 GCF_000754665.1 Bison bison bison | reverse complement strand
CTTACACCTTCACTATTCAACGTGAATCCACTTATTTAGCTTCGTTCTGGAGGGCAAGTTTTAAAGATGAAATAATAACAGTTACCAGCATTAAATTTCCACTGTCATCTGTCCTCCCCGGGTGATATGAAGACTGGCATCCTTAAAATCTTGTGGCTCTTTGCCTTCAACAGAGTAAGCCCCCTAGAAGGCGAAGAGGGTCTTATTCCCAGTGAAATGGTGCGGTGGGGAAGGAGGGCGATCGGAGGTGGGCTTGCACTGTGTGGAGGGTCCCCTTTCAGTGAAAGAAGGGACTGATGATTGGAAGTTGCGGAAAGGCTCTGAGGGCTGCTGCCGCAGGGGAGAGGCCACCGTCCTCTTTATTATAAGGCTGCGCAGTCACTTCCAGAGGCCGGAGCGCCAAATTGGGAACGTTCAGGAATGGGGTTTTACAAGACGGAAGCCCGCTGCGTCTTCCTTTCTGAGTTTGCTCTTCTCCTTTTACGGAGCAAACCCCTACTTCCCGGAATTGGAGGCTAATCAGTTTTCCCTGATTACGGACAATTCTTTCTTTAGCTCTGGGAGAAGGACCGCAGCGCGCCCTTGGAGAAGGCTGTACAGGGCAAGAAGGAGGGGCGGAGGCAGGGTGTGTGGAGGCATCTGGGCCTCGGAACTGAGCTTCCTTTCCAAGGAAATTACCATCAGAGGGGATCGCAATAAAAAGCTTACCTACTGACTGTATTTTGGTTTGGAGGTAGGTAGGGGATTTTGGGTAAAAGGGAGCAGAAGCAGAGAATTCTTCCGTTTTGTAAATCTAGGGTTTTGTATATCAGCAACAGCAGCAAAAAAGTTCCTATGCGTTTGCAATACAGGAATGGAAAGAAAACTCAGACCAAGCATAAAAGTGCATTCATTTTCTAGGGTTCCATAATTTGCTTAGGATTGAAAGGAGCCCCCCTTTAAAAAATAATCACCTGAATGCAATTCTGATGGATGTCCAAGCCGTGTTGGCTTTTGGCAGCTGGGAGTCCCGGCAGAAGGAATTGCAGTTTACACATTTCTTCTCCTGGTATTCAAAACTTCATTTTCTTTGCAAGATAGAAATTCCTGATAGAGAGCTTCCAGACTGCTGGTGGCAGGGAGAAATCTGGTAAGGGATTTAGAAAGCAGAAAATTCTCCTTTTCTCTGTGCAAGCAATCCATAACAGACTTTAGCCAGGATTTATAAGGTTCTTGGGGAAGGGAGGGGAGGCTCCCAGACAAGGAGCCTTTATAGAAGCCACTGGCTTTAAACCAAATTGACAAAATATGTATAGCTGCCACATTTTTCTATTAGTGGGAAGGGGAATTATTCAGGGGATGAAATTTTGAAATCTAATTTTCTTCAATAATCTTGTTTCATGTATTTTAAAGGAGGTGTAATATGTTTACTTATTCACCAAAGAATCTGCAAACCTACTGTGCCAGACAATGTGGTAGGCTCCAGGAATATAAAAGAGCATGTGGAAAGGTATCTGGGGCTTCTGTGAGCCAGGAGACTGACAAATTTATAATACAATGTGATTAATGCTCTAATTGAACATAATCGAGGGAGGAATTAATTTTTGCTAAGAGGTTGAGAAAAGATTCATAAAGACGATGTCTCTATGGCTTTGAAAAATAGGCATTCCTAAGCAGTGACTAGCCAAGAAATGGACTTGAAAGAGCCTGGTACAGACTAAGTAAGGTGGTGGTGGTAGTGGGGTTGATGTCCCACTGTGGAGTTAGCAGTTTTGTGTGTATGTTGTAGGCATAGGCCACTTTGAACATTTTTAAAGTAGGTATGTTAACAAGTAGGTATGTTAACAACAACAAAACAGGGTGAAAAAAAAATGGGCAGTAGATGGCACACAATAGAAATATTTTTCTTGTTTTTAAATGTCTTTAAATGTGTATTTGAGTAAACTAAGATATTGGAATAGAGAGTGAAGGTAAATAAGTTAAGAAGATATTGTCATATCCAGAAAGCAGGACACATTTTGAAGAGGGCCTAAACCCACACACCACACAAGGTAAAGCAGTACAACTAAGAAATAAATGAATGCTATTTGCTGAAAGAAAATTTCTCTTTAGTTCTAATCATCTCTATAGTTTTATCTTTAGGGTCATCTCACCTTCCCCACCAAGCCTTCCAAACTCCCCATCTTCTACCATTAGAGTAAACTCCTTCAGCAACTTGCAAGCACATTTATAAAGCCCACTGCACTCCGTTTTCCACATACCTCCTTGCATCATCTCC
>NW_011493824.1:4422-5739 GCF_000754665.1 Bison bison bison | reverse complement strand
TTATGTGTTGGTGAAAAGATATTTTTGTGTATGAGGGAAATGGGCAATTCTCAAATTGTCCATACTTCTCCATGTACTGAGGTTGGCTCAGCATCATTGGGAATTGGGTATTTAAGAAAGAGTATGCCATAAAAATAGATGACACATTCTTCCATCAATGACATATGTAAATTTTACCTTTGGGAAAAATAAAATTTATAAGTACATTTAATTAGATTGACTTTATAACATTTCAAATTGTATGTCATTGTCTGAACAGAGTTCTATTATTGGAAGATTTTATTGATCATTCACTATCTAGAATGAAGATGCCTTGATATTCCAGACTGACTTGCATTGTTTAAGTTAGTCTAATGCTGTTTGAAAAGGTGTTATTTTTCAATAGAAGTTCATTTTGAAATGTAGTGTCTTTTGTTAAGAAAAAGTATAAAATGATGTGTCTGCCAAGGTCCCTCAAAATTTATGTTCAATACAACATTAATTGTAAAGCACAGGTTTATCACATGAAGCAAACTATTTTAGGGTATAAAGTGTGTTGAGATTTGGTTATATCTGTAGAAAGACTGCATTCTCATTATCAGACAGTGGAAATAAATTGAATAAAGGGTCTTTTTTCAATTATAGTTTTTGAATTAGAAGAGTGACTTGGCAGAAATCCTGAATGCTTCTATTATCTTTTGCAGTTTAAACACCCTCAACTGATCAAGGATTTAAACTGTCCTTTTAATTGTCTTTAATGTGTTAAGTGTGAAATCAGTATAATAAATTTTGAAACTTAAAGTAACGATAGCTATAGTTGCCATTTTCATCCCAGATTTGAAAGAATTTTTTTTCCACCTAATCTGCTCATCTTGAATACGTACATTTGGAAAAACTACTACCAAATTTTCTTCCTCCAAAAAGAGGAAAGAGGAAAGAAGAGAATAAAATCTAGGAGAGGATTTTTCTCTCTTCTCTTAAAGTTATTTTATTAATCTAACTTATCTTCTAGCACGATAATAAAACTAATTTCTTGATGGATTTGAATTAAACTAGATGAAAATTCCGGAGAAGGCAATGGCAACCCACTCCAGTACTCTTGCTTGGAAAATCCCATGGACGGAGGAGCCTGGTAGGCTACAGTCCATGGGGTCCCTAGGAGTTGGACACGACTGAGGAACTTCACTTTCACTTTTCACTTTCATGCATTGGAGAAGGAAATGGCAACCCACTCCAGTATTCTTGCCTGGAGAATCCCAGGGACGGGGGAGCCTGATGGGCTGCCGTCTACGGGGTCTCACAGAGTTGGACACGACTGAAATGACTTAGCAGTAGCAA
>NW_011493824.1:3821-4322 GCF_000754665.1 Bison bison bison | reverse complement strand
AAAAGTATATCATTCTAGTCTCATAAAAATCTTTTAAGTAGAAAAAACATGGTTGTACCTATTTTTTCAATGGGGTAACTGAAGGTCAAACAAATGAAATCCTGTCTAAGGCTTTCCAGGTAGCAAGAGGGGAAGTTTATATAGGACTTTTGGTTTCCAAGCAAGGGCTTTTGCCAACACCCTGTCTTGCCACTCATTTATTTTGAGTATATTTCCTCAAAGATCTGAATGTTAAAAAAAAAAAAGAAAAAAAAGAATGCTTCTTGGATTAAAAAAAACATTTTCAAAGTATATTTGAATATATCTAAATAAGCTTGTCGATTAACTGTCTACTTGTGTCATATTCTCCTCCTCTTTTAAGTCTTTGTGCACTAACCCTGTAAAAACTATATAAGATATATATATATATCTTTATATATATATATTTATAAGACTATTGAAATTTAACAGTACATGCTCATATATGCTCATATACTTTCTCTATTTTATTTATAAGAATAA
>NW_011493824.1:349-1160 GCF_000754665.1 Bison bison bison | reverse complement strand
CAGGCAAAGGTCAGGCCGGAGTATGGGTCAGGCAAAATGTGCTAAACAAAGCTTACTTTTCTCCCCTGAATAACCTTACACTGCTTTATTTTACTTTGTGGCAGAGGGGAAGAAATAGGGGAAAGGAAATCAAAAAGAGAAGAACACTCTCAGAGTGTTAGGTGATAGGACCTGGTTTTCAGTTTAGTGTGAAATATGCAACCTTTTTGAAAATGCCTAGGCTGGCTTCTCTCTCACTCCTCATATTGTGTATTTAGAATACCTTAACTGTTATTTGATACTTGTTTGCTAATTTTACTAGGATCAAAAATCTTCAAAAGAAATGTGGGAATACATGAATTTTTTTAAAAAACAGAGACTTAAGGATGGGTAATAAACACATGCAAAAACACACAAATAGGATAAAACTTTTACAGAGAGCTTGCTTTATGGTCATGAGGAAGAATTTCCATTGTTCTTTCTGCTCACACCAGGAAAATATCGCTCAGTTTAAGACCGACATTTTAGCCTTCAGTCAGGCTCCACATTTCTTATATCATCCCTTGTCCTGCAACTTTTCTAAGCCCATGAATTCAGTTTTAACATTCACGAGATAAAACAGTTACAATCTATGCTTTCCATTTTATAAAGTGAATGAGTGCAAAGAAGGATTATTTGAGGAAGGGAGTTGGAATACATTAAATATCACATGGCTTCTAAATACCTTCAAATTGCATACAAGAGTAAACAGTTATGGGAATGTAAAGTGAAAGTCACTCAGTCGTGTCTGACTCTTTGTGACCCCATGGACTATACAGTCCATGGAATTCTC
>NW_011493824.1:0-249 GCF_000754665.1 Bison bison bison | reverse complement strand
AGTGTCAATAGCTTGCTAATATTATAAAATGTTTTTCAAAAAGATCCAAAAATTCTGAATTTAATATGCTATAGATCCTTGAAGATATTTGTTTATGACATATTTAAAATGAACATAACAGTTAATTATTCAGATATCAGAATAAAATGGGGCTTCTGAGGTAATGCTAGTGGTAAAGAACCTGCATGGTAGAGAGGTGAGTTTGATTCCTGGGTTGGGAAGATCCCCTGGAGGAGGGCATGACAACCT
>NW_011493823.1:74658-75156 GCF_000754665.1 Bison bison bison | reverse complement strand
ATGGACTACAGCCCACCAGGCTCCTCCCTCCATGGGATTTTCCAGGCAAGAGTACTGGAGTGGGTTGCCATTGCCTTCTCCAACCCAGTGAGTGAGTCAGATTTTAATGCCCTTATTGTCCTATCATTAATACTAAATACTTCATTTGTCCTTTCCTACTTCCATTCAGAAAACGAAGATCATAGCATCTAGTCCCATCACTTCATGGGAAATAGATGGGGAAACAGTGGAAACAGTGTCAGACTTTATTTTTTTGGGCTCCAAAATCACTGCAGATGGTGACTGCAGCCATGAAATTAAAGACGCTTACTCCTTGGAAGGAAAGTTATGACCAACCTAGATAGCGTATTGAAAAGCAGAGACATTACTTTGCCAACAAAGGTCCGTCTAGTCAAAGCTATGGTTTTTTCTGTGGTTCAGGTATGGATGTGAGAGTTGGACTCTGAAGAAAGCAGAGCGCCGAAGAATTGATGCTTTTGAACTGTGGTGTTGGAGAAG
>NW_011493823.1:74068-74558 GCF_000754665.1 Bison bison bison | reverse complement strand
TATGGTCAGTACGAGCATTGTCAGATGGGATGAAGCTGATATCCAACCCAAGGTTCCCTTCAGAAGACGTAGAGTTAGGTTTACAGTACGAGACATAGTATCGTGTCCAGCTATACTCCGTCACCTAAAATACACAGTTGCAAACATAGTCCTGGAATTCAGGTAAGGTGGGAAAGACAGACTGTATCTCAGCATCATCTCCAGCTCCCTCACTCCTCTTGCTGGTACCCAGAAGCTTTCTAAGGCATTTCCCTTTTGTTTCTGCATGTATTCAGATGAAGCTTATAGTCACCCAGTGAGTGCTGCTGCTGCTGCTAAGTTGCTTCAGTCGTGTCCGACTCTTTGCAGCCCCACAGACAGCAGCCCACCAGGCTTCCCCGTCCCTGGGATTCTTCAGGCAAGAACACTGGACTGAGATGCCATTTCCTTCCCCAATGCATGAAAGTGAAAAGTGAAAGTGAAGTTGCTCAGTCGTGTCCGACTCTTAGCG
>NW_011493823.1:67093-70520 GCF_000754665.1 Bison bison bison | reverse complement strand
GGTGGCTCAGCAGTGAAGAATCCACCTGCAATGCGGGAGACCTGGGTTCCATCTTTGGGTTGGGAAGATCCCCTGGAGGTGGGCATGGCGACCCACTCCAGTATTCTTGCCTGGAGAATCCCTTGGACAGAGGAGACTGGAGAACTAAGAGTCAGATACGACTGAAAGTACTTAGCATGCACAAACATTGACGCCTACAATTTCTTTTTCTTCTCTCAACTGCTTGCATTAGGAGACTTTTCCATACATTCTTATTGCAAAATTTTTCTTTTTAGAACTCTTTAAGGTGCTATTTTCTGTAAAATGATAGTCATAATTCTAAAGGCTGGTATTTTCTGGTGAGGCACATAGGCCTGATTTCTGCTTTGCCTGTATTGTCCTCTCTTGCTGGAAGGACAAGAATAGGATTCATGGGGCCTATGCTGATCCAGCATCAAGGCCTATGTAAGTGTTTTTGTAAATAGAGGCAGAAATTTTAGTGGCTAAGAGCTTCAGCTGTAAATTCAGATTTAAGATTCAGAAGTTGGGAAAATGTGAACAGTGAGAAGGGGTATAAATGGGAATTATTCAAGCTAAAGTGGAAATATGGTCATTTTACTATCATTTTATTTGTAGAATTTTAATAGAATAAATGGGTTTATATTTAAAAAGTGATGTGCTAAAAAATGTGATGTGCTTATACTTATAAAATACTCACTCCATTATTATAATTTTTCAGTGGTTCTTTGGAAAATAAGTTACTTTCCCATAGGTAGTCATGTTGTTGGAATGGGTTTACTCTTGTCTTTCAGGTTTTCCAAAGGCTCAGCTGTGATCAGGATTACATGGGATTACCCAGCAACTACACCACTGCTCCAGTCTCAGAATTCCTCCTCATCTGCTTCCCTAACTACCAGAGCTGGCAGCATTGGCTGTCCCTGCCCCTCACTCTCCTCTTCCTCCTGGCCATGGGGGCCAATGCCACCCTCCTGGTCACCATCCGGCTGGAGGCCTCTCTGCATGAGCCCATGTACTACCTGCTCAGCCTCCTCTCCCTGCTGGACATGGTGCTCTGCCTCACTGTCATCCCCAAGGTCCTGGCCATCTTCTGGTTTGACAATAAAGCCATCAGTTTCTCAGGCTGCTTCTTCCAGATGTTTATCATGAATAGCTTCCTGACCATGGAGTCCTGTACATTCATGGTCATGGCCTATGACCGCTATGTGGCCATCTGCCACCCATTAAGGTACCCGTCCATTATCACTGACCAATTTGTAGCTAGGGCTGCCATTTTTGTTGTGGCCCGGAATGGCCTTCTTACTATGCCTATCCCCATACTTTCTTCCCGACTGAGATACTGTGCGGAGAACATCATCAAGAACTGCATCTGCACTAACCTGTCTGTGTCCAAACTCTCCTGTGATGACATCACCTTCAATCGGCTCTACCAGTTTGTGGCAGGCTGGACCCTACTGGGCTCTGACCTCATCCTTATCATTCTCTCCTACTCTTTTATCCTGAAAGCTGTGCTAAGGATTAAAGCTGAGGGAGCTGCTGCCAAGGCCCTGAGCACCTGTGGTTCCCACTTCATCCTCATCCTCTTCTTCAGCACAGTCCTGCTGGTCCTAGTCATCACTAACCTGGCCAGGAAGAGGATTCCCCCAGATGTCCCCATCCTGCTCAACATCCTGCACCACCTCATCCCCCCAGCTCTGAACCCCATTGTTTATGGTGTGAGAACCAAGGAGATCAAGCAGGGAATCCAGAAACTGCTCAGGAGGTTATAAGAGGTAAAATGCGAGAGGGACTTGTCAAGCCATAGTTACAAGAGCTTAACTAGAGTGATATTATTTTTCAAATAAAGAAAACCTGTTTCTATGAGTTTGCTTCTGTTATGTTTTGTTTGTTGGTCTTGCTTTTTAGATTTCACATATAAGTGAAATCATGTAGTATTTGTCCCTTCTCTGTCTGACTTCTTTGACTTAGCATGTCCTCTAGGTCTAACTTGTTGCAAATGGCAAAATTTTGTTCTTTTAAAAAATGCCTGCATAATAGTTTTTTATACATAACCACATTTTCTTTATCCATTTATGTATAGATGGACACTCAGGCTGCTTCCATATCTGGGCTATTGTAAATAATGCTGCAATGTACATAAGTGTGCATCTATCTTTTTGAATTAGTGTCTTCCTTTTCATTGGATAAATACCCAGAAGTGGAATTTCTGGATCATATGGTAGTTCTATTTTTAGTTTTTTTGACAGGGACTTGTCAACTTTTGTACATTGTAGCTGCAGCAATTTACATTCCCACCAATAGTGCACAAGGGTCCCCTTTTCTCCACATCCTTGCCAACACCTGATTTTTGGTTACTGTCAGAAGGGATGAGCATTGTGTGTTGTGTGTGTGTGTGTGTGTGTGTGTGTGTGTGTATGTGTGTGTGTGTGAGGGAAGGAACAGGTGAGATAGATAAAGGGCATTAAGAAATAAAAAATTTCATCTATAAATGTAATGCACAGTGTAGGAAATATAGCCAATAATATTGTAATAACTCTGCATGGTGACAGATGATACCTAGACTTACCATGGTGATTATTTTGTAATGTGTAAAAATAACAAATCACTATGTTGTATACCTAAAACTAATATAATATTGTATGTTAGTTATAAGAAAAAAGAGAAATAAATTTTACTATAATCATTTTCAGTGGCTCTCAGTTTAATTGCTTAATAATTTGCTATATGTTAGATCACTTAGTTCCACCTGACACAGTTCAAACTGGTTTTGTGCCATGGATATATCTCTCATGGTGATGTAGAAGTTGGCTCCAAAACTTCGATTCTTATAGTTGAGTGAATAGGGCTATCTCCCTTAGCTCTGCCAGATGTCGTTACTTATCTAATGTCACTTCTCTGGAGCATGAATGTCTCATAGTTCTTTCCTTCTTTTTAATGAATCAAAAAAGTTAACAATGACTTGTGTGTGTGTTAGTGTGTGTATGGGCACATTTTAAGTGAAAATGTGTATTCTTTTTTCAGATGTACTTTGTCAACTTCTGACTTCATCTTGTCCTACCTGACTTTTCTGTCATATTTCAGGTACCATGTGCATTCCCATTCTCTCCTGCTTATCTTCAGTCAGTCAGTTCAGTCACTCAGTCGTGTCCGACTCTGCGACCCCATGAATCGCAGCACTCCAGGCCTCCCTGTCCATCACCAACTCCCAGAGTTCACTCAAACTCATGTCCATTGAGTCGGTGATGCCATCCAGCCATCTCATCTTCTGTTGTCCCCTTTTCCTCCTGCCCCCAATCCCTCCCAGCATCAGAGTCTTTTCCAATGAGTCAACTCTTCACATAAGGTGACCAAAGTACTGGAGTTTCAGCTTTAGCATCATTCCTTCCAAAGAAATCCCAGGGCTGATCTCCTTCAGAATGGACTGGTTGGA
>NW_011493823.1:42051-65110 GCF_000754665.1 Bison bison bison | reverse complement strand
TTGGCAAAACTCTATTTGCCTTTGCCCTGCTTCATTCCGTATTCCACGGCCAAATTTGCCTGTTACTCCAGGTGTTTCTTGACTTCCTACTTTTGCATTCCAGTCCGCTATAATGAAAAAGACATCTTTTTTGGGTGTTAGCTCTAAAAGGTCTTGTAAGTCTTCATAGAACCATTCAACTTCAGCTTCTTCAGCGTTACTGGTTGGGGCATAGACTTGGATTACTGTGATATTGAATGGTTTGCCTGGAAACCAACAGAGATCATTCTGTCGTTTTTGAGATTGCATCCAAGTACTGCATTTCGAACTCTTTTGTTGACCATGATGGCTACTCCATTTCTTCTGAGAGATTCCTGCCCGCAGTAGTAGATATAATGGTCAACTGAGTTAAATTCACCCATTCCAGTCCATTTTAGTTAGCTGTTTCCTAGAATGTCGATGTTCACTCTTGCCATCTCCTGTTTGACCCCTTCCAATTTGCCTTGATTCATGGACCTAACATTCCAGGTTCCTATGCAACATTGCTCTTTACAGCATCAGACCTTGCTTCTATCACCAGTCAAACCCACAACTGGGTATTGTTTTTGTTTTGGCTCCATCCCTTCATTCTTTCTGGAGTTATTTCTCCACTGATCTACAGTAGCATCTTGGGCACCTACTGACCTGGGGAGTTCCTCTTTCAGTATCTTATCATTTTGCCTTTTCATACTGTTCATGGGGTTCTCAAGGCAAGAATAATGAAGTGGTTTGCCATTCCCTTCTCCAGTGGACCACAGTCTGTCAGACCTCTCCACCATGACCCACCCGTCTTGGGTGGCCCCACAGGGCATGGCTTAGTTTCATTGAATTAGACAAGGCTGTGGTCCTAGTGTGATTAGACCTGCTTATCTTAAATATACAGTTAAATTGACTTTCTCATTCTACTTTCAGCCTTGTTGTGTCAATTCTTATATCCTGTCCTGGTGCTACCTTGTCTTCCCATAGAATTCAGACTTACAAATTAGTGGATTAACTGAACAAAGATAAGTGGATTTTACTCTTTGCAATTCCTTCCATGATCACCCTAAAAATAGTGGAGACTCAGATTTTGGTCAGTATTCCTAGGATTAATTCGCTCCTTTTTGTGACCATACCCCTTTTGGGGCACTCCAGTATTCTTGCCTGGAGAATCCCATGGACAAGCGAGCCTGGTGGGCTGCTTTCCATAGGGTCGCACAGAGTTGGACATGACTGAAGTGACTTAGCATGCATGAATGCATTGGAGAAGGAAATGGCAACCTACTCCAGTATTCTTGCCTGGAGAATCCCAGGGACAGGGGAGCCTGGTCGGCTGCCATCTATGAGGTCGCACAGAGTCAGACATGACTGAAGTGACTTAGCAGCAGCAGCAGTATATGTTATTTTACGAATCATTTGAGGGTATCCTCTAGTATAGCTGGTCTATGATGAAGTTGTGTGCTCAGTGATGTCCAACTCATTGCAACTCTGTGGACTATAGCCTGCAAGGCTTCTCTGTCCATGAAAATTTATAGGCAAGAATACTGGAGTGGGTTGCCATTTCCTACTCCCAGGGATACTTCCCACCCAGGGATCAAACCCACATTTGCTGTGTCTCCTGCATTGGCAGGGGTGTTCTTTTACCACTGAGCCTCCTGGGAAGTCCATGATGAAGTTAGTCATTCTTTAAACAATTATTAAATAATTTACTTCCATGGTATTGTCTTTCATCAAAACAATAGCTTTCAACTGCTCTCTCTTCTCTGTTTCACAATTCCCAAAACTAATTCTAACCCAAGTACAAAGCTTCTCAAGTGCTCTCCTATATGACCACTATTCCAGTAGCTCCCAGCTCATTATTTTCAGAATATGTCCTTCTATGTGTGCTTACAGATTTACTACACATCCCTACAATTATTCACCTTACTATTGCTGTTTCATTTTTGGGGTGAAATTTTGTGAAACTAGAGAATAGAAAGTTTCTATTTATCCATATATTTGTTTTCACTTAAGTGACATATATTTTCCTGTGTAAAGATATTTCTAGTTTCAAGAGGGAGGGGATATATGTATACCTATGGCTGATTCATGTTGAGGTTTGACAGAAAACAATAAAATTCTGTAAAGAAATTATCCTTAAATTAAAACATAAATAAATTAAAAAAGATATTTATAAAATTTAATAACTAAAAATTAATGGTTTCCCTCATGGCTCAGATGGTAAACAATCTGCTTTCAATGCAGAAGACCTGGGTTAGGTCTCTGGGAAGATTCCCTGGAAGAGGGCATGGCTACCCACTCCAGTATTCTTGCTTGGAGAATTACATGGACAGAGGAGCCTGGCAGTCCATGGGGTTGCCAAGAGTTGGACATGACTGAGCCACTAATACTTTCACTCAATAGTAAAATAAATCATCATAAAGTACTCATTAAAAAATAGTTTTTATAGAATGCAGCTAATGTGTAAGAGGAAGTCATTTCTTATCTAATGACATTTGTTTTTTTTAAAGGATCTCTTAAATACATCTTCCAAGTCTCTGAGTGATACTTCTTTCCATCACCAATAATATCTCAGTTTATATAACTCTCAGACATCTCAAGAGAAAATGTAAGCTGGTCACTGATTTCTCATTTCATCTGAGTTTAAATGCAAAATTCTCTCTTTTTATACTGAAAGTGTATGTGTATTTGCAGGGAGGCAGGAACCCAAGGGAGCAGTATTCTTAAACCAACTCTTCATGTTTCCAGCTGCACAACAGTGACTGTTATAGACACAGCATCTTCATCTGGGCAAAGCCAGAGTAGGAGGCCAAGTGGAGGCATCACACATTGTCTGAAAGCAGCTGGGTTATTAAACTGTTACTATTATTTGGCACAGACTTTCTCTGTAAGAATTTTTGGAAACAGTACATTGGAAAGCCAAGCATAAGTGATACTTGCAGTTTGGTCCTCAACTGTACTTACTGTTTACTTCAGAGAATGTTATTATAGCTGCAGCTGTTAGTATGTGAAGACCCTGAAGATCACTGATATCAGAAGAGCATGAGCATATTAAAGTGTGGGTCAACTGAGCTCATGGAAGTTTGGACTGGGAGTCTGACTAGAGAGTAGTCCCTGACTTATTACAGGCATATTGTAAGTGTCTGAATTTGTGCCAACTGCCATGAAGAAAAAAGATAGGTATCAATTAGGTCTAACTGGTCCATTGTATCATTCAAAGTTTGTGTTTCCTTGCTAATTTTCTGTCCTTAGGGATAAATCTATCTAAAGAAACAAAATGCCTATATATAAAAAACTATAAAACACTATGAAAGAAATCAAAGATGACACAAATAGATGGAGAAATATACCATGTTAATGGATGGGAAGAATCAATATAGTGAAAATGAGTATACTACCCAAAGCAATCCATAGATTCAATGCAATCCCTATCAAGCTACCAACAGTATTTTTCACAGAACTAGAACAAATAATTTCACAATTTGTGTGGAAACACGAAAACCCTTCAACAACCAAAGCAATCTTGAGAAAGAAGAATGGAACTGGAGGAATCAACCTACCTGACTTCAGGCTATACTACAAAGCTACAGTCATCAAGACCATATGGTACTGGCACAAAGACAGAAGTATAGATCAATGGAACAAAATAGAAATCTCAGAGATAAATATGTACACCTATGGACACCTTATCTTTGATAAAGGAGGCAAGAATATACAATGGAGAAAAGACAATATCATTAACAAGTGGTGCTGGGAAAACTGGTCAACCACCTGTAAAAGAATGAAACTAAAACACTTTCTAGCAACAAATACAAAAATAAACTCAAAATGAATTAAAGATCTACGTGTAAGACCAGAAACTATAAAACTCCTAGAGGAAAACATAGGCAAAACACTCTCTGACTTAAATCACAGCAGGATTTTCTATGACCCACCTCCCAGAGTAGTGGAAATAAAAGCAAAAATAAACAAATGGGACCTAATTAAACTTAAAAAGTTTTGCACAATGAAGGAAACTATAAGCAAGGTGAAAAGACAGCCTTCAGAATGGGAGAAAATAATAGCAAATGAAGCAACTGACAAAGAATTAATCTCAAAAATATACAAGCAGCTCAATACCAGAAAAATAAACGACCCATTTAAAAAACGGACCAAATAACTAAACAGACATTTCTCCAAAGAAGACATACAAATGACTAACAAACACATGAAAAGTTACTCAACATTACTCATTATCAGAGAAATGAAAATCAAAACCACAATGAGGTAACATCTGAAGCCAGTCAGAATGATGCTATCAAAATTCTACAAACAATAAATTCTGGACAGGGTGTGGAGAAAAGGAAACCCTCTTACACTGTTGGTGGGAATGAAAACTAGTACAGCCACTATGGAGAACAGTGTGGAGATTCCTAAAAAGACTGGAAATAGAACTGCCATATGACCCATCAATCCCACTGCTGAGCATACACATCGAGGAAACCAGAATTGAAAGAGACACATGTATGCCAATGTTCATTGCAGAACTGTTTACAAAAGCTAAGACATGGAAACAACCTAGATGTCCATTGGCAGAAGAATGGATAAGCAAGTGTGGTACATGTACACAATGGAATATTACTCAGCTATTAAAAAGAACTCGTTTGAATCAGTTCTAATGAGGTGGATGAAACTGGAGCCGATTATACAGAGTGAAGTAAGTCAGAAAGAAAAACACCAGTTCAGTATATTAATGCACATATATGGAATTTTGAAAGATGGTAATGATGATCCTATATGCAAGACAGCAAAAGGGACACAGATATAAAGAACAGACTTTTGGACTCTGTGGGAGAAGGCAAGGGTGGGATGATTTGAGAGAATAGAATTGAAACATGTATATTGCCATATGTGAAATATATCACCAGTCCAAGTTTGATGCATGAAACAGGGCACTCAAATCTGGTGCACTGGCACAACCCTGAGGGATGGGATGGGGAGGCAGGTAGGAGGGGGGTTCAGGATGGGGGACACATGTACACCCATGGCTGATTCATCTCAGTATATGGCAAAATCCACCAAAATATTGTAAAGTAATTAGCCTCCAATTAAAATAAATAAATTAATTAAAAAATAAATTGTCCCTGATCCTAATGACCTTAATGAGTCACCAGGAGAGGTGGCTAAGAACTGTAGGTCTAGGAAGAGAGATAAAACCATGAAAAAAAAACTAGAGAATTCCCAGAGAGTCCATGGGAGGAAGATAATTTTCAAATCGGGAGACTAGAGATTGGCCAGAATTGTACTTAAATGTCTAAAGATAATGGGAGAAACAATCAGTTTGATGTCTAAAGCTGAGCAGAGCTTCCCTGCAGATGGACCTACAAAGTTGGCAACTCTGCAGACTATCCTCTGTGTGTCAGGCAACCTGTGCATCAACAAACTCTCCAGGTGATTCTGATGCACACTAGTATTGAGGAACCGCTGGTCTAGATAAAAGTCCTGATGTTATGCCCATAGTACAGGGTCAAGAAAAAGAAACATCTCCAAACCTTGATAGGGAGATTTTGTGTGTGTGTGCTCCGAAATTCATCTATTGCTTCAGGAGAGAGCAAGCCCAACCTGGCAACTACTTTACCAGCAGGATCCTGGATGGTTAAGAGGATACTCAAAAGGAATTGACCCTTCTGTCTGTGAGCTTTTATTCTGGGGCATGTTTAAGTATTCCTCAGTTCTTCCCTTGTCTTAGAACCTCATTTCTTTAATTTTTCTTCTTTTTTCAGGAAATGATAAACAATTTGTTTGTTTGTTTTAAGCGGTTACTTACCAAAGACTCATGCAAATAAGACACTGTACAGCTGTCTTTTGTATTTATTGTTCTCGTTTTCCTCTCAGCACTAAAATATTTACCCATTTTGTTTTGTTCAGATTTTTAATGAGTGTTAAGCAACAGTGCCAGTGGTTAATGTTAGAGCAAGATGTGGAGATAGTATTAATGAGTTAAATGAATGCAAGGTGTTATGATGCTTTCAGCAATCTATCAGTCTCCTATCTGAATAGTACTTATTGAGTGCTTATTGTGTTACCAGATATATTGTATTTTTCTTTGTGCTATAATAAAGAGATAAGATTCCACTGCTGGAAGATGGAACACAGAGTTTTTGGAAGACAAATAGGAAATGTGAAGGAATAAGAGAAAGTTTTATTAACAGTTCAATAGTAGCATGCTCAGGATGTTTAAGGGTCACAGAGAACAAGGAGATGTGGAAGAAGCATTTAATTATATATGTATGTAAAAAGAGTAACAAGAAAAAACATATTTTTTCTTAAATTTCTAAGAGGTGTAACTCATGGCACAGATAGAATGGGGCAAACAGAAGCTATTTATTTAAGGTCAAGAGAGTTAATTCTAGGAGAAGGATATGATACATGCTAAAACACAGAGGTGAGACAAAACAAAGCATGCTCTATAAGGGGCTGTGTCTATGTGTGTGGAGTTGGAGCATACTCATGTGAAGGGAGTTATTCTTGCTTCATAAAGTTATGAATGCTAAGGAAAATGTTTTAACAAGAGTGATTTTATCCAATTTAAATTTTTGACAGATTTTATGTCAATAGAATTATGGAGAAACTTGATGGCCTAGAATGAAAGCAGATAAATCAGTCAGGGGATTACTAATGTAACAATCAAACTCTGAATTCATATCTCTTTTCTTTCAGTCAGTTTCAGGCTTACCTGCCAGCCATGGTGTCATCTCTCAACCACACAGGGACCCAGGTGACTGAATTCCTGATGATCTGCTTTCCAGGAATGCAGGATACCCAGCACTGGCTGTCTCTAGTCCTGGCTCCTCTCCTGGTTTTGGCCCTTGGGGCCAACTTTCTGTTATTACTTGCCATCTGGCAGGAGGCATCTCTGCACAAGCCCATGTACTACCTGCTTGCCATCCTTTCTGTGCTGGATGTCATCCTCTGCCTCACAGTCATCCCTAAGGTCAGACCCTCCCTGGATTTACTCCCGGGTATTCAATCATCTTTCTCTAACACTACCTTGCTTTCCAGATGTAAATACTCCTGTAAAATTTTCAATCAGTTGCCAACAGTATCATACTAGGTCTATTACAGCTTCCAGATATGTCTTCTCTCATTCTCAATGCCTATGATTTTTAAGGTTTCACATTTTTTTTTCAAACTGAGAAGCCCTCTCTCAATGTCTGAGTCAGTGATATTCCAAGTTTTGACTTTATCTTTACTTCTAAGGAGATTCTCCTTGACTCTGAATCACCCCACCCTTATATTCAAGGGCTCAAGACTTTTCTTTCTAAAACATAACTAGGGACTTCCCTGGCAGTCCAGTGCTTAAGACTTCACCTCCCAGTGCAGGTGGTATGGGTTCGATACCTGTTGGGGGAGCTAACATCCCACGTGCCTTAAGGCCAAGAAACCAAAACATAAAACAGAAGCAATATTGTAACAATACTTATTGTTCAATAAAGCTTTTAAAACTGATCAACAGTAAAAAAAAACAACTTAAAAAATGTAAATAGATGTATATTTATATCATATACCGAGGTAGGAGGCATAACTGGAAGATGTTTCTTATCTATTAGGAGAGGTTGGAGGGTGTCCAAATATAAGTATTGGGCTTATTGGACTTGATGTCCTTGTGATACATTTAGATGAGCAGATGTGTTCATATGAAGTTTGGGTAAGAACTCTAGAGATCAAGAGAAGACGGACTAGAAATAAATTTTTTTAAACAAAAAGGTGTGATCTATAGTTGAAAAGTGTATAAATCGGGCTCTGGAAGTTGGAATGCACATAGAAGGTATTTGAAATTAGGACACTGTCCCTGTTAGGATTATGAGACTGTGGTTTGGGGATATGAGTGGTTGAAGCCATCAAAGGATTATCCAAGGGTTAGGTACCCTAGGGTGGGAGTGAATGCACTGCTTTTGAAAATAATAATTCTGGCAGGTCCTGTTCATCTTCTGGTTTGACATGAAACCCATCAGCTTTATGGGCTGCTTCCTGCAGATGTTCATCATGAATACATTCCTTCCCATGGAATCCTCCACCTTTCTGGTCATGGCTTATGACCGCTACGTGGCCATCTGCCACCCACTGCGCTATCCATCCATCATCACGGAACAGTTTGTCATCAATGCGGCCATCTTCATCATCTTCCGCAATTTGCTGGCTATGTTGCCTACACCAATTCTGGCTGCGAGACTCAATTACTGTGCCAGCAATGTAGTGGAAAACTGTATCTGTGCCAACATTTCTGTAGCAAAGCTCTCCTGTGGAGATATTCACGTAAATAAGCTCTACCAATTTGTGAGTGTTTGGTGCCTACTGGGTTCTGATCTGGTCCTTATCTTGCTATCCTACTGCTTCATCTTGAGTGCTGTTATGCATTTGCAGTCAGGAGATGCATCCACCAAGGCCTTGAGTACTTGTGGTTCCCATCTCATTCTTATACTTTTCTTCTATACATTGCTGCTAGTCTTCATCTTCACAAATAAGGCAGGGAAAAAAGTGTCCCCAGAGGTACCCATTCTTCTCAATGTCTTGCACCATCTCATCCCACCAGCACTGAACCCCATTGTTTATGGAGTACGAACCCAGGAAATCAAGCAAGGGATTATCAAGCTATTCAAGTACCAGTGCTGAGAGATGTGAGTCAAAGATCAAGGATTATGGAAATTTGAGTGTGTCAGTGATGGTTTCAACTGAATACCACAAGGAACACCATGTAACATCTGTGCTTCTACCCTTATCTTTTATTTAAACCTTCCTCAACCACTATCACAATATTTACTCTCAGTAACCCTGTCCTGAAACCCTCATTGAATATATGTTTTGGTATCCATTATTTTCTTCATTCTGACCCCTTGCCATTGTGATGTCTCAATTACTCATTCATTAAATAAGTATTTAGTGCCTTTACATACTACTCAGTCTTTACATTCCAAATGCCTTCACATGTAATTACCAGAGCAGGGATGGAACTATGCTTCAAATAGAACATGAGGAGTATGGGTAGGACTGGAAAAACCAATGAGGACTTTACTTCAATAATCCAGGTAGGAAATGATAATGATTTGAACTAAGGTGGTGAGTGAAAATTGAAGTTATGGGTCACAAGATTTGCTGAGAGTTCTTATGGAGGTTATAAAAGATTGAGAGGAGCAAAGGGTGGCACCAAAGTTTTTTTTGCAAGAATAATGGGAAAAGTAGAATTGTCATCAGTGGCAGAGCTTTTTTTTTTTTACATATGCTATCAGAAGTTTGGCTTTAAACATTGAACTATATTTCCATACAAATTCCTCCAAATGACTCTACTTTTGAAAAGATCTCCAGTATTCTGACAGGCCTACAATGATAGTCACCTTCTCATAGCCAATCTTCCTTTGTTTGTTTGGAACCAGAGGTTCTGCTATTTGCCATCAGATCTTCCCTGTTACCTCTGCCTTATCCTCCCTGTGACTGTATCCCTCCCTGCTGCTGCTGCTGCTGCTAAGTCGCTTCAGTCGTGTCAGATTCTGTGCGACCCCATAGACGGAAGCCCACCAGGCTCCCCCATCCCTGGGATTCTCCAGGCAAGAACACTGGAGTGGGTTGCCATTTCCTTCTCCAGTGCATGAAAGTGAAAAGTGAAAGGGAAGTCGCTCAGTCGTGTCTGACTCTTCACGACCCCATGGACTACAGCCTACCAGGCTCCTCCATCCATGGGATTTTCCAGGCAAGAGTACTGAAGTGGGGTGCCATTGCCTTCTCCGGTATCCTTCCGTAGGACTTCCACTACTTCTTAGACTTCTGCTTTTTCTTTGCTTAGTACTCTGTACTAATTGCTCCAACTGACTGGAACAGTATTCTCCTTATGTTCAAATGATGAACTTTTCAACGTTCATAATCTCAATTAAAAAACCACCTATACAGGGAGTACTTCCTTAATAATTACATCCAAAGTAGCATACTTCTCTTGGAACATGCTAACACGTTGTATTACCTTTTTTCTTTATAGCACTTATCATTTTCTGAATTTATTTATTTCTTTAATTTCCCTGTAAATATATTTAGATTTAAGTCTCTTTTGCTCATGACCCTATCCTCAAATCCTAGATCCTGATATATCTGACAATATTTCATGTGTTGAATAAATAGATAAAGGAACAATTGGTCTCAAAATTTGGTGTGTATGGTCACTGTCATGTCCTGGAAACATTCTGAAACATATACTTAGATCAATCTCCAGTGTCAGTTGGCATGTCCTCTAAGACAGGGGTCCCCAACCTCCAGGATCCAATGGCTGATCATCTGAGGTGGAGCTGATATAAATATAATACAAGTAAAGTGCAAAATAAATATAATGTACCTAAATCATTCTGAAACCATCTCCCATCCCTTAGTCCATGGAAAAATTGTCTTCCACAAAACTAGTTCCTGGTGCCAAAAAGGTTAGGGACTGATGCTCTAAGATATCCATTTGATACATATATCAGTATAGGGGAAGACTTTTAAATTATTAGTAATGTTAAAATTGCCAATATAGCCTTCATTTTAACATTATCTGGATATTTGTTCTAAGGTTCAAAGGACCTCATTTCCTATTTGTGTTTTTTTCCAAACATTAGATTATAAAACATTCTATTTCTCTTACAAGTTCTTTAAAAAAGTTTTTCAAAAACTAAAATCAGCCAATTTCAGATACCCATGTATAAGATTATGAAAATCTGATGAAGCAAGATTTAAACAAGATAAAAATGCATGTTTCCTTTATGAGAATTGCCTTTAAACATAATCAACTATTGCTTGCTGTTGCTAAGTTCCTTCAGTTGTGTCCAACTCTGTGCGACCCCATAGACGGAAGCCCAGGAGGCTCCCTGGTCCCTGGGATTCTCCAGGCAAGAACACTGGACTGGGTTGCCATTTCCTTCTCCATTGCTTATCCTAATGTTGCTGCTGCTAAGTCACTTCAGTCGTGTCCGACTCTGTGTGACGGCATAGACAGCAGCCCACCAGGCTAGGCTATCTTATTCACCAATAAAAACTAATTAGGAATAACTATTTCCTGGATCTATTTACAGCTTATCTTCAGCCTCAGGGCTGTCACTGCAGGATTTGGGCATGTCTGATATACATAATGCTAATACAAAAGACTTCCTCCATTTTAGTCTTTTCACTCTATTTTCTAATATTCTATCTTCTCTCATTATTTTAGCACAAAGAAGCCTGATTCCCTGGCTTCCTTTTCTATTTGTGGTAAAGTAAAAACAAATGACAGAAACATCATTTATTATTATGGGCATTTTTTGAGAGTAAACTTTTCTTTGTCTAATTAGCTAACTTTTCCTATCCACTTTCCTGAGTTTCACATCAGTGATTGGAAAAAGAATCTTAATTCATATTATGTATTTTGAATGGGATATAGCCATTCTTACTCTGTTGTGTTTTTCACATAGAAAGTGGGCATACATTTCTTAAGCTATACAGAATTTCTTTCCCCACATTAAAATAATCTGTAAGTAGGCAAAATAAAGCAGAGTTTTAAATAAAACAAAAAAAATTTAAAACTCTGTTTTGGTAGATATAGCCTGTGGTAAATTCTTCAGTTCTGTGAATCCATTTCATCTAAGTTTCAGTCTGCAATTTTATTGGAAAGTCTGTGTTTACTTTAAGTTGATGTGAGTCATAAAATCTCATAAATTTTTAGACCATCAGTGGGAAGATGTTGGGAAAAAATCAGTTAGACTTTGCAAGCATTATTTATTTCATAATAGCTGTTAATTGAATTTGCTTTAGAAGTAGATCCCCTTTTTCTTTTGAGAACTCTTCTCATTGATAGTTAAAAACATGTTGAATTGAAACCTTCTTCTGAAATAGTAAAGTTTGTAAGAGTGAGACTTTAGTTAGTCATACTCGTTTATATAATAGTGTATTGTAAAAATGGAATTTGAACCTAATAGCACCTGAAATTTTTGTTTATTATTGTTTGTTATGCTCAGTCATGTCCAGCTCTTTGTGACCCTATGGACTGTAGCCCACTAGGCTCCTTTGTCTATGGAATTTTCCAGGCAAAAATACTATAGTGAGTTGCCATTTCCTTCTCCAGGGAATCTTCCCAAAACAGGGATTGAACCCATTTCTCTTGTGCCTCCTGCATTGGCAGGCCAGTTCTTTACTACTGAGCTACCTGGGAAGCCCAACTTAGGCTGATACAAACACATTTTCATTTTCAAATAGTTACTAATAGAAGTTCAAAAGTCATGAAACCAAAGAAAAAATTCAAGATTCATTTCTTTGCATCACTGGATGGAGGAGTCAAGAAATTGACAAAGTATGGAAAACTATACCTTAAATTGATCAGCAATTCATCTAATATTTTACCTCAAGCTAAATGGTCCAGACTTTGGGAACAGTACTGATAGTGGAATTTAAGCATTTTTATTTTGGGATCAGAAAGCAGAAACCCATAATTTTGGATTGAGTAGGACTTTCCCTGAATCAAATTGATATTTTCCTGTGTTGGTAATCTTGGGAACATGTCACTCCTAAAGAAAAGATAAAGATTTACATAGTATGACTTGGGCTTTCAGAGGAAAACGCTCTTTGTTTCTTAGGGTCTCCTGGCTTTTAGACCAAGAAGTAAACATACATGGAGTCCTTCCAATAGAGAAAGCCATAAGCTTCTCTGAGCAGATGAATGTAGGCTGGGACCTGTAAATGATGTGAATATATAAATGATCTTGGGTTTTGGCCTGATCATTTGACCTTATGATTTGAACAAAATCATACGTGGTGGTATTTGGAAGTTACCCTTGATACGATGTTTTAATTTCCCATTTCCTTTCAACTGTCCTGAGGGTGTGTATGAAGGTCCATGCCAGTAGCTTGAAGGGGAAAAAGTGAAGAAAAGAGACTGGATAAGATGAGTGATGCCTGTCTTAAAGCAGGGCATGGTTTCATAGACTAGAACTAGAAATGTATTTTGAAATAACCAGTTCACTGTCTTTATGTAACAGATGAGGACACTGAAACTCAGTGAGGCTGCTGATTGGTTTCCAATCACACACGTTATTTGTGGTTGTGCTACTGACCTGGGTTCCTACACTCTAATCAATGGAAATTGATAAGAGGTAAGACAAGAAATTTATGCAAAACAAAACTTTACTGGAACTCGTGCTGCAGCATGAGGGAGTGAAAAGGAGTAACAGGTTTCCTTGCTCAGCTCCCTGATAGGGGCAAACTAGTCCCTTAAACGAAGTGAGAATAGAGGTAAGTCCAGGGGTCAGGCCAGAGTGTTGGTTTGGGTGATCTGCTCACCCCCTTGATGGTGCTGTTTGCAAGGATCACGCCCAGTGCCTTGCTTTTGCTCCTGACACCTGAGAAATATTAGTTGTGCTTTCTTTTGTATCTTACTGTTCATGGTGGTCCCAACTGTGTCTGCATTTCTAGTCCCTTATAGTTTCTTTGTATTCTGTTGCTCAAGAAGATATTTGTCCAGGTGCATGTGGAAGCACTCCAGGAAAGGGACCATGTCTTAGCCTATCTCATTGTGTAAGGTCTAGAATGCAGAACTGCTAAGACAGGCACAGGCTCTTTCTTCAAGTAGCTTACTGTACTTATTTGCATCTCCTTTCTACTTCCTTCTATGTAAAAGACAACATTCCTTCAACATTATAGGATCCAGATTGCTTTAATTCCATTTGAACAGCACATGAGTTCCTCGATGACTGCAAATTTGTCCTGTGCATCTTTGTATCCTTGGGCTGTAACAAAGTTACTGTACTATAGCAGTTAATTAGAAAATATTTCTTCAGTTAATAATGAGCCTAGTATATTTTAGTGTCATTACTGGAACAACTTATGATATGGTGATATATTAGTATCCTAAAACAGAGCCTAACTATGTATGTACCCTAAATACATACCACAAACTGAGTCATTGTGAATTTCAAAGGTGAAGCTTGAAGTGCAGACAATGGGGTGAAGACATTGAGGAAGAAGAGTTATGTGATACCCCTTCTCCTAAACCTAGTAAGTTCCATTTCCTCAAATGTGAGCAATTCTTGCAAGAGATCTTTCCTTTCAAGGGTTGGATCTGATAATAAGACACAAGTTTTCTTGATAAAGAGTAGGTGGAGAAGAAATTTATTGGCCAATCTAGAGGTAAGTGAGAGAGATTTATTTATGGAGTCCAGCTACTTTTCATCATTCAGGACTGACATTTAAAATAATGTGAACTTTTCACAATTGCATTATGCAGCTGAGCTAATAATAACAAAAATAGTAATAATAATATGCTACATGCAAGGATATTTATGTCCACAATTACATATTAAAAATTACATGTACATGAAGCAGGGTACCCAAAGCCAGTGCTCTGTGACAACCTAGAGGAGTAGGGTGGGGAGGGAGGAGGGAGGGGTTTTCAGGGTGGAGGGGACACATGTATACCTACGGCTGATACATATTGATGTATGGCAAAAACTATCACAATATTGTAGTTATCCTCCAATTAAAATAAATACATTAAAAAATAAATAATAAAAGATTACATGTACTGAAATAGTAAGTTCAATATTAACTGGGATTTATTTCTCCAGTATAGAATTCATCCTCCAGAGTTCTCACATTTTAGATAAAACAATAGCAAAGATTTGAAAAAAAAAATTAAAAAGTCCCAGAAATGCCAGACTTTTGGGGGGAAGCACTGAAGTTTGAAAAAGTGAATAAAGTCAAGAAAATTGTTTCAGAATTAAATTTATTCTCTGCTTGAACTTATGTCTGTGAGCTATGGATTTCAACCAAATTTCCCATCAACTAATTTATTAGTTGATTTATTAACTGATTCCTATTTTAGGAATGCAGAGATCCAGTTGTCCTAATTACCATCCTTTCTTCAGTAACGTCTGGATTCCTTGCTTGATCTCTTGGGTTTGCACCCCATAGACAATGGGGTTGAGGGCTGCAGGGATGACATGATGGAGGACATTGAGCAACACTGGCAATCAGGGGATGCTTTCTTCTTTGCCACATGGGTGAGGACAAAGACCAGGAGAATGGTGCTGAAGAAGAGGATCAGGATAAAGTGGGAGCCACATGTGCTTAAGGTCTTTACAACAGATCCTTCTGCCTTGAGTCTCAGAACAGCCCTTAGTATGAGGGTGTAGGAGAGGAAGATGAGGATGAGGTCAGATCCCAGCAGAGTCCAGTCTCCAGCAAATTGGAGGAGATGATTGATAGTGACGTCATCACAGGAGAGTCTGGAGACAGACATATTGGCACAGATGCAGTTCTCAATGACATTTCTCCCATAATAATGGAGTCAAGCAGAGAGGATGGAAACAGACATAGTTAGAAGTGCATTTCTGGCTAAGATAAAAATGGCCACCTTGGCTATAAATTGCTCAGTGATGATGGATGGGTATCTCAGTGGATGGCAGATGGCCACATAGTGGTTGTAGGCCATAACCATGAATGTGCAGGACTCCATGGTAAGAAAGCAATTCATGATATACATCTGAACAAAACTGGCAACAAAGCTGATGGACCTGAGGTCAAACCAGAATATGGCCGGGACCTTGGGGATGATGGTGAGGCACAGCGCCATGTCCAGCAGGGAGAGGAGGCTGAGCAGGTAGTACATGGGCTCATTCAGAGAGGCCTCCAGCCGGATGGTGATCAGGAGGGTGGCATTGGCCCCCATGGCCAGAAGAAAAAGGATGCTGAGGGGCATGGACAGCCAGAGCTGCCAGTTGGGAGACTTGACAAAACAATTAAGGAGGAAGTGTGAAACCCTAGTGGAGCCATTTCTGTGAGATGTCATCTTGTGGATTTTGTTTCTACAGACTTCCTTTTATGATCTAAAAAGTTACGATTGTACTAACAATGGGAGAAAAGTTCAGGGGCAGACTTAAGGTTTCTAGCAGATTATTTTGCTTTAAATGAAAAATTTTCATGTTGCACACAGAAAATAAATTCATTTCAATCTTCTGCAATTTTTGTGTCTCCTCACTTACGAAATAGTTCTATTTTTTTCAATGAAAATATCTTATAAAGTAGAATGAGTTATGAACAGTTAGCTATAAGATGTTTTCTTGCAACTGAGGATTGTTACAGATCAGGTCCTCTGATTTTAGCAGTGTGGAGGTCTTTAGTGATTCCTCTCTGAATCTCTGCCCAATTGACCAGATAATCTCTCCTAAATTCATACCATACACCATCCAGTGTTGCCACTCCTTTCTTCTAATTTAGCTTTTTTTTTTTTTTTTAAGCTCTTTATAGAGAGGGAACAAAAAGATTAAGTATTATCCTTGTTCTCAGGTGAAAATTCCCTTGAGATTGTCAGTTATAAGACAAAATGATAAGATAATAACAGAGTAATGTGCAGAATATTTTGAGAGTAGATGAGGACTAAACTTACATGAAAGTAAAGTGTTCCCAGGACTACTCTCCTGCTGAATTTTAAAGGCAAGTTCAAAGGAAGCTGCAAAAAATGAGCTGCTTGTTGCAGTGAGGAATGCCTACAAAATGTCTGATATTAGCATTTCTGGAGTCTTTAAAGTCAAGTTGTATATAGTCCCTCTATCTGTCTACAAAGATATTCTGCTCCAGTGTCATCCTATGGGTATAAATGGTTTCATCAATATATCAGCTTCACTGTTTTACATCTGTTTAACTAGCTGGTAAAATGCAAATATTGTTTGTGGTGAATCAAGTGGACTTTGAATACTTACTAGACATTGTGCTAAAATACATTAGGAGCTTGCATGTGTGTGTGTGTGTGTGTGCTCAGAAGTGTCCGACTCTTTGTGATCCGGTGAATTGTAGTCTGCCATGCTCCTCTGTCCATGAAATTCTCCAGACAAGAATACTGGAGAGGGTTGCCATTTCCTCCTCCAGGGGACCCTGTGTCTCCCGAGTCTCTTGTATTGGCACGTGGGATTCTCTACCACTGAGCCAAACTGGAAAGCCCAGGATCAAACCCTTCTCTCTATATTAGGAGCATTTCTCAATTATTAAAATGACCCAGGAGGTATGTCTTATGTAACTTTACAAATGAGGGGGAAGGAGAGGCAGAAAGGTTGAGAAAATACCAAGACCACACAGGAAAACTTTTTTTCTTTTTTCTTTTTCTAACTTAATTTATTTTAATTGGAGGCTAATTACTTTACAGTATTGTATTGGTTTTGCCATATATCAACATGAATCCGCTGCGGTGTACACGTGTTCCCCATCCTGAACCCCCGTCCCACCTCCCTCCCCGTACCATCCCTCTGGGTCATCCCAGTGCACCAGCCCCAAGCATCCTGTATCCTGCATTGAACCTGGACTGGCGATTCATTTTTTTATATCATATTATACATGTTTCAGTGCCATCTAGATGCAAATTTCCACTTGATTTTCAACCCAGTTCTTAGCTGTACTACATCTAATTAGTTAAAGAACATTGGTTGGACAGTCAGGATTCCTATTATAATGAGCTCTATAATGCTGCCGCTGCTGCTGCGACTAAGTTGCTTCAGTCATGTCCGACTCTGTGTGACCCCATCGACTGCAGCCCACCAGGCTCTGCCGCCCCTGGGATTCTCCAGGCAGGAACACTGGAGTGGGTTGCCATTTCTTCTCCAATGCATGAAAGTGAAAAGTGAAAGTGAAGTCGCTCAGTCGTGTCCGACTCTTCGCGATCCCATGGACTGCAGCCCATCAGTTTCCTCCCTCCATGAGATTTTCCAGGCAAGAGTACTGGAGTGGGTTGCCATTGCCTTCTCCGCCTATAATGCTATGATAATGTATTTGGTTCCTCAACGTCGTCAAAAGAGAGCAACTATTCCTCTAGGAATACAATTTTTGAAAGTTGAATACAGTAGTAATTAATTTTGGAATGAGAGCTCAGTAGATAGGAATGGATTTTTAATAGGAGTATGAACCCAAAGCTGAAAAGATTTTTCAATCAAAAATACCTAATTTGATGTAACTGTTAAAAACACATATTAGTTTCCACCTATGCATGTCCTTGATCCCACACTTCCAATCCTGTTCACTTTGTTTTTTGTTAGGCTTCAACCTTCCTACCAATTGGCCCTGGGAAATTTCTGGGTTAGCAAAGATACTGGACTTTATCCTCCTCTTCCCCAACTCTTCTCTTCATTCCTTTTTATGTTCTGATTTAACATCAAGGGAGGTCTGTCTTAGTAGGGTCTGCCAGGAACTGTCCCTCTCTCTGGGGCAAAAGTAATTTCAAGATCCATTGGGAGTTTACATTAAATCTCAGTTCTTTTTCAGTTTTTAAGAATAGCAATGCTTACACGGTCTTGGTAAATTTAAAAGTGGTTTTAAAATGGTCTCATCTGTGCCTCTGAGACAGTACACAAAGCAAGAGTTGCATTTATACCAGTTAATTTGTCACAACACATGCAAATTTCCACGTCAAATTCTGACACACTTTCCTTCAAACAGGACTTGTCATTTTGTACTGAATTTTGTGTTTTAGCTCTTCCTTTGCTTTTTATTCTTAGCACAATCCCAAATCTCACCGTAGTTAAACCGCATTAAATACTCGTGCCTGATTTCTGGAGGATCCAGTCACATGAAAACATCTCAGACACAGGGAACAAGGACCCATAAGGAAACCTATAAGAAATGCAGTATTTTAAAAATTCCTGGATAGTTTTGGAAAGATTATTTCTAGCACTACAATAGAATTTCTAGAGAGCAGAAATGAGGAATTGCCCATTTATTTTCTATTCTTTCTTTTAAAAGATTTATTGCCTTTTTTCCCCTCTCATTCTTTCTCTTCTTTCCCTTCAACCAATACTTTATTCAATAAGCACTGAGTATCTATCTACTCAACTATAGGACTAAAGTACTTGGATTACTTAAATATGCATATACATTTTCCCTTTCTTCTTCAATTTTTCCTCTGCATTCAGAGATAGCCTATGGCAAGAATAGGATTGAGACCCCAGAGCTAATAATTTCTTGTCTCCATCAGGGTCAGGCTGAGGAAGCCAGCTGAAGCTGGAGACCAATGCAGGAAACTAACTCAAGTGTAGATTCCAGGATGGAACTATGTCACAGCACACTGGAAGCACAGACTTTGAAATTTGCAAGGGATGAAAAGGATTGCCCAACTCCATATTATTTGGATAAATGTGAAATACTACCATCAGTCTGTCTTTTAAACTTATGGGCTGGATCTAGAGACAGAAAAGAAGTTACTAGATTTTCTAGGATTAGCATTTTAGCTTTTATAAATTCTTTTTTACCACTCAACCCTCAAGCAGCAGGATCTTAGTTCCCTCATTTTAGTTCCCTGATTAGGGATTGAAACTATACCCTTGCAGGAAAAGCATGGAGTCTTAACCACTGTATCACCAGGGAAGTCCCTAGAAATTCTTTGGATTGAACTGAGGTATGTTATTCTCCCTCTACTCTTTCTCATACACACCCTTGTTTCCTGGTCTGTCACTATATAGAGTATCTTTCTCCCCTCTGATTAATCAAGTATTTATGCACAGATTCTCTCTTGTCAGGTTTCTAGATTTCCAGACTTCAGACTGAACACAGCTGAATTGTTCTACTAGGTCCTATTTGTTAGCTATTCCAAGACATTAGTTAATTTAGAGACTTTAATACCCCACTCACACCTATGAATAGGTCAACTAAAAAGAAAATTAACAAGGAAACACAAACTTTAAATGATACAATAGACCAGTTAGACCTAATTGATATCTATAGGACATTTCATCCCAAAACAATGAATTTCACCTTTTTCTCAAGCGCACACGGAACCTTCTCCAGGATAGATCACATCCTGGGCCATAAATCTAGCCTTGGTAAATTAAAAAAAATTGAAATCATTCCAAGCATCTTTTCTGACCACAATGCAGTAAGATTAGATCTCAATTACAGCAGAAAAACTATTAAAAATTCCAACATATGGAGGCTGAACAACACGCTGCTGAATAACCAACAAATCACAGAAAAAATCAAAAAAGAAATCAAAATATGCATAGAAATGAATGAAAATGAAAACACAACAACCCCAAACCTATGGGACACTGTAAAAGCAATGCTAAGGGGAAAGTTCATAGCAATACAGGCACACCTCAAGAAACAAGAAAAAACTCAAATAAATAACCTAACTCTACACCTAAAGCAACTAGAAAAGGAAGAAATGAAGAACCCCAGGGTTAGTAGAAGGAAAGAAATCTTAAAAATTAAGGCAGAAATAAATGCAAAAGAAACAAAGGAGACCATAGCAAAAATCAACAAAGCCAAAAGTTGGTTCTTTGAAAGGATAAATAAAATCGACAAACCATTAGCCAGACTCATCAAGAAACAAAGGGAGAAAAATCAAATCAATAAAATTAGAAATGAAAATGGAGAGATCACAACAGACAACACAGAAATACAAAGGATCATAAAAGACCACTATCAGCAATTATATGCCAATAAAATGGACAACGTGGAAGAAATGGACAAATTCTTAGAAAAGTACAGCTTTCCAAAACTGGACCAGGAAGAAATAGAAAATCTTAACAGACCCATCACAAGCACGGAAATTGAAACTGTAATCAGAAATCTTCCAGCAAATAAAAGCCCAGGTCCAGACGGCTTCACAGCTGAATTCTACCAAAAATTTAGAGAAGAGCTGACACCTATCCTACTCAAACTCTTCCAGAAAATTGCAGAGGAAGGTAAACTTCCAAACTCATTCTGTGAAGCCGCCATCACCCTAATACCAAAACCTGACAAAGATGCCACAAAAAAGAAAACTACAGGCCAATATCACTGATGAACATAGATGCAAAAATCCTTAACAAAATTCTAGCAATCAGAATCCAACAACACATTAAAAAGATCATACACCATGACCAAGAGGGCTTTATCCCAGGGATGCAAGGATTCTTCAATATCCGCAAATCAATCAATGTAATACACCACATTAACAAATTGAAAAATAAAAACCATATGATTATCTTAATAGATGCAGAGAAAGCCTTTGATAAAATTCAACATCCATTTATGATTAAAAAAAAAAAAAACTCTCCAGAAAGCAGGAATAGAAGGAACATACCTCAACATAATAAAAGCTATAGATGACAAACCCACAGCAAACATTATCCTCAATGGTGAAAAATTGAAAGCATTTCCTCTAAAGTCAGGAACAAGACAAGGGTGCCCACTTTCACCATTACTGTTCAACATAATTTTGGAAGTTTTGGCCACAGCAATCAGAGCAGAAAAAGAAATAAAAGGAATCCAAATTGGAAAAGAAGAAGTAAAACTCTCACTGTTTGCAGACGACATGATCCTCTACGTAGAAAACCCTAAAGACTCCACCAGAAAATTACTAGAACTAATCAATGAATATAGTAAAGTTGCAGGATATAAAATCAACACACAGAAATCCCTTGCATTCCTATACACTAATAATGAGAAAATAGAAAGAGAAATTAAGGAAACAATTCCATTCACCATTGCAACGGAAAGAATAAAATACTTAGGAATATATCTATGTAAAGAAACTAAAGACCTATATATAGAAAACTATAAAACACTGGTGAAAGAAATCAAAGAGGACACAAATAGATAGGGAAATACACCATGTTCATGGATTGAAAGAATCAATATAGTGAAAATGAGTATACTACCCAAAGCAATTTATAGATTCAATGCAATCCCTATCAAGCTACCAACGGTATTCTTCACAGAGCTAGAACAAATAATTCCACAATTTGTATGGAAATACAAAAAAAACTCGAATAGCCAAAGCTATCTTGAGAAAGAAGAATGGAACTGGAGGAATCAACCTACCTGACTTCAGGCTCTACTACAAAGCTACAGTCATCAAGACAGTATGGTACTGGCACAAAGACAGAAATATAGATCAATGGAACAAAAGAGAAAGCCCAGAGATAAATCCACGCACATATGGACACCTTATCTTTGACAAAGGAAGCAAGAATATACAATGGATTAAAGACAATCTCTTTAACAAGTGGTGCTGGAAAAACTGGTCAACCACTTGTAAAAGAATGAAACTAGAACACTTTCTAACACCATACACAAAAATAAACTCAAAATGGATTAAAGATCTAAACCTAAGACCAGAAACTATAAAACTCCTAGAGGAGAACATAGGCAAAACACTCTCCGACATACATCACAGCAGGATCCTCTATGACCCACCACCCAGAATATTGGAAATAAAAGCAAAAATAAACAAATGGGACCTAATTAAACTTAAAAGCTTCTGCACAACAAAGGAAACTATAAGCAAGGTGAAAAGACAGCCTTCAGAATGGGAGAAAATAATAGCAAATGAAGCAACTGACAAACAACTAATCTCAAAAATATACAAGCAACTCCTACAGCTCAAGTCCAGAAAAATAAATGACCCAATGAAAAAATGGGCCAAAGAACTAAATAGACATTTCTCCAAAGAAGACATACAGATGGCTAACAACACATGAAAAGATGCTTAACATCACTCATTATCAGAGAAATGCAAATCAAAACCACTATGAGGTACCATTTCACGCCAGTCAGAATGGCTGCGATCCAAAAATCTACAAGCAATAAATGCTGGAGAGGGTGTGGAGAAAAGGGAACCCTCTTACACTGCTGGTGGGAATGCAAACTAGTACAGCCACTATGGAGAACAGTGTGGAGATTCCTTAAAAAACTGGAAATAGAACTGCCTTATGACCCAGCAATCCCACTGCTGGGCATACACACTGAAGAAACCAGAAGGGAAAGAGACACGTGTACCCCAGTGTTCATCGCAGCACTGTTTATAATAGTCAGGACATGGAAGCAACCTAGATGTCCATCAGCAGATGAATGGATAAGAAAGCTGTGGTACATATACATAATGGAGTATTACTCAGACATTAAAAGGAATACATATGAATCAGTTCTAATGAGGTGGATGAAACTGGAGCCTATTATACAGAGTGAAGTAAGCCAGAAAGAAAAACACCAATACAGTATACTAACGCATATATGTGGAATTTAGAAAGATGGTAACAATAACGCTGTGTACAAGACAGACAAAAGAGACACTGAT
>NW_011493823.1:36083-41939 GCF_000754665.1 Bison bison bison | reverse complement strand
ATACCTGTGGCAGATTCATTTCAATATTTGGCAAAACGAATACAATATTGTAAAGTTTAAAAATAAAATAAAATAAAAAAAATCAACACACTGAAATCCCTTGCATTCCTATACACTAATAATGAGAAAATAGAAAGAGAAATTAAGGAAACAATTCCATTCACCATTGCAACGGAAAGAATAAAATACTTAGGAATATATCTATGTAAAGAAACTAAAGACCTATATATAGAAAACTATAAAACACTGATGAAAGAAATCAAAGAGGACACCAATAGATGGAGAAATATACCATGTTCATGGATCGGAAGAATCAATGTAGTGAAAATGAGTATACTACCCAAAGCAATCTATAGATTCAATGCAATCCCTTTCAAGGTACCAATGGTATTTTTCAGAGAGCTAGAGCAAATAATTTCACAATTTGTATGGAAAGACAAAAAATCTTGAATAGCCAAAGCAATCTTGAGAAAGAAGAATGGAACTGGAGGAATCAACCTGCCTGATTTCAGGCTCTACTACAAAGCCACAGTCATCAAGACAGTATGGTACTGGCACAAAGACAGAAATATAGATCAATGGAACAAAAGAGAAAGCCCAGAGATAAACCCATGCACCTATGGACACCTTATCTTTGACAAAAGAGGCAAGAATATACAATGGATTAAAGACAATCTCTTTAACAAGTGATGCTGGGAAAACTGGTCAACCACTTGTAAAAGAATGAAACTAGAACACTTTCTAACACCATACACAAAAATAAACTCAAAATGGATTAAAGATCTAAACATAAGCCTATAGCTTTTAAAAATTATTTAGATTGATGAAAATCTGAACTTGTTTTTAACAACCCCCAACTCATTCCCCAGTTGTGGACTCTGTCTTCAATGTGTCAAGTTATATACAATGGATTTAATTCCTACACCATGATTCCAGTATATGTGGCAAACACTTTTCCTCCAGTCTCCATATTTTTGCTTAAATCTCCAATTTTTCATAGTTGGGCTCTAATGATGCACTTTCTAGCTCTTCCCCACACCACTCATTAATCTTCCATTCACAAACTCCAGTTTTTCTGCATCTCTGTAACCACCAAACAAAATACCAGAGGAGATAAAAGGAGAGCAAAGGATAGAACAAGTTCCTAAATGACAGGCTTTCACCTGTGCCTACTCACCTGAGACAAGATGTTTATTCAATACCCTATTTTCAGATTACTTCAGCAGTACTGACTCAGGAATGGAAAAGAACACATATCTGAACTGAAGAAGTAGGTCTCTCCTTTCTTCTGGTTTTAATCTTGGAATAGTTGCCTCTCAGCACTATTCACCCAGACTCACTTACAGATGTGAAAATACAGTCTGGTTCCACTGATATTGGAACCTTGAATATTTCCCAAGTACCTGGGCTAGCTATAACTCTAGAGCTCAGGGACTCTGCCCTCTGGGAGCTTCTCCATAGCTGCTCCCTTTGGACAAAAAGGCCATTTTGGAACAGGAAGGCAGGAAGATAGGAGAAGCGATGGTTTTCTTTCTCTGTAAAAGAGAGGACCTCTGGGAATTGGAATCCAAACTTCCATTGATATGTGCTCTGTAGATAGTTTCCAGGCTATGGGTCTTAACATTCATCCTTACATGTTCATGCCATTTTGCATATACACTTCTGGCACTTTCCATAGATTCTATAAACTCACTCAGAAGTTCTCATGGAATTCCTGAAATATGTTTAATATACAAGGACTTCCAAAATCATGCTATTGAATGGATTGATGTAAATTTATCATGGCATAATACTGATAAAAATGCAAAAGAAAATTAAGAAAATATTATCTAGAAAAAACAATGTATTTTTCAAGAGAAAATACAACAATAATCTTTGGTGCATAAAATATTCTTAAACGGTATTTGTATACAACTGGTTATTAGGAAGCATGATTTGCTATTTTATTTTTATTTTCATTTTTAACCTCACCTATATTATTCCTGCTTTTCAAATTATGGAAGCAAGCATCATCCATTTCCTTAAGGTACTTCTTTTGTTTTATTTTTATTTCACTTTCTTCTGCATATCTCAACATCCTATTTCTTTTCCCTTCTGAAAAGTGAAATCTCCATTTTACTTAAAATATGTCATAATAATTAATCTCAGGTATGTTTATTTAGGGCTTCCCGGGTGGCTCAATGGGGTATCTCCTCTCCACCGCTCCTGCACCATGCAGCTGCCTGTGAAAGTGCTGTGAAAGTGCTGCACTCAATATGTCAGCAAATTTGGAAAACTCAGCAATGGCCACCGGACTGGAAAAGGTCAGTTTTCATTCCAATCCCAAAGAAAGGCAATGCCAAAGAATGCTCAAACTACTGCACAATTGCACTCATCTCACACCCTAGTAAAGTAATGCTCAAAATTCTCCAAGCCAGGCTTCAGCAATACGTGAACCGTGAACTTCTAGATGTTTGAGATGGTTTTAGAAAGGGCGGAGGAACCAGAGATCAAATTGCCAACATATGCTGGATCATGGAAAAAGCAAGAGAGTTCCAGAAAAAAACATCTGTTTCTGCCTTACTGACTATGCCAAAGCCTTTGACTGTGCGGGTCACAATAAACTGCGAAATATTCTGAAAGAGATGGGATAACCACCTGACCTGCCTCTTGAGAAATCTGTATGCAGGTCAGGAAGCAACAGTTAAAACTGGACATAGAACAACAGACTGGCTCCAAATAGGGAAAGGAGTCGTCAAGCCTGTATATTGTCACCCTGCTTATTTAACTTATATGCAGAGTATATCATGAGAAACACTGGGCTGGAAGAAGCACAGGCTGGAATCAAGATTACTGGGAGAAATATCAAGAACCTCAGACATGCAGATGACACCACCTTTATGGCAGAAAGTGAAGAACTAAAGAGCCTCTTGACAAAGGTGAAAGTGGAGAGTGAAAAAGTTGGCTTAAAGCTCAACGTTCAGAAAACAAAGATCACGGCATCTGGTCCCATCACTTCATGGCAAATAGATAGGGAAACATTGGAAACAGTGGCTGATTTTATTTTTCTGGGCTCCAAAATCATTGCAGATGGTGATTGTAGCCATGAAATTAAAAGATGCTTACTCCTTGGAAGGAAAGTTATGACCAACCTAGACAGCATATTAAAAAGCAGAGAGATTACATTGTCAATGAAGGTCCATCTAGTCAAGGCTATGGTTTTTCCTGTGGTCATGTATGGATGTGACAGTTGGACTATAAAGAAAGCTGAGTGCCAAAGAAAGCTGAGTGCTTTTGAACTATGGTGTTGGAGAAGACTCTTGAGAGTCCCTTGGACTGCAAGGAGATCCAGCCAGTCTGTCTTAAAGGAGATCAGTCCTGGGTTTTCATTGGAAGGACTGATGTTGAACCTGAAACTTGAATACTTTGGCCACCTGATGTGAATGAAGAGCTGAATCATTTGAAAATACCTTGATGCTGGGAAAGATTGAGGGCAGGAGGAGAAGCAGACAACAGAGGATGAGATGGTTAGATGGCATCACTGACTCCATGGATATGAGTTTGGGTACACTCCAGGAGTTGGTTATGGACAGGGAGGCCTGGTGTGCTATGGTTCATGGGATCACAAAGAGTCAGACACAACTGAGCAACTGAACTGAACTGAACTGAGGTGGCTCGGTGGTAAAGAATCTGCCCGCCAATGCAACAGACTCAGGAGATCAGGTTTGATCCTTGGGTTGGGAAGATACCCTGGAGGGGGAAATGGCAACCCTTTCTAGCATTCTAGCCTGGAAATTCCATGGACAGAAGAGCAGTCCATGGGCTCACAAAGAATCAGCCACCACTGAGCATTCAAACACACACACACCTCACTGCATGTATCTTAAAAAAACATAAGTGCTGGAAGTTTTTTTTTAGTTATGGCTTATAAACATACTTAAAATTTTTTTAATGGACCTATAGTTGATTTGCAATAATATGTAAGTTTTAGGTGATCCACTTAGTGATTCACAATTTTTAAATGTTATACTCTGTTTCAGTTTGTTATCTATATCTATGGGTCTGTTGCTATCTTGTTATATTCACTAGTTTTACTTTTTAGGTTTCACATACACATGATATCACATGATGTTTGTCTTGCTCTATCTCAGTTATTTGTCTGTGCATAATACCTTATCAAGTCCATTCAATTTTGTTGCCATCTCTCTATCTAACTATCTATCTATATATCACATCTTCTTCATCCAGTCATCTGTTTTTGGTTGATCTAACTTCATGGGAAATAGATGGGGAAACAGAGGAAACAGTGTCAGACTTTATTTTTTGGGGCTCCAAAATCACTGCAGATGGTGACTGCAGCCATGAAGTTAAAAGACACTTACTCCTTGGAAGGAAAGTTATGACCAACCTAGACAGCATATTGAAAAGCAGAGACATTACTTTGCCAACAAAGGTCTGTCTAGTCAAGGCTATGGTTTTTCCAGTGGTCATGTGTGAATGTGAGAGTTGGACTGCGAAGAAAGCTGAGTGCCAAAGAATTGATGCTTTTGAACTGTGGTGTTGGAGAAGACTCTTGAGAATCCCTTGGACTGCAAGAAGATCCAACCAGTCCATCCTAAAGGAGATCAGTCCTGGGTGTTCTTTGGAAGGAATGATGCTAAAGCCGAAACTCCAGTACTTTGGCCACCTCATGCAAAGAGTTGACTCATTGGAAAAGACTCTGATGCTGGGAGGGATTGGGGGCAGGAGGAAAAGGGGACGACAGAGGATGAGATGGCTGGATGGCATCACTGACTTGATGGACGTGAGTTTGAGTGAAATCCGGGAGTTGGTGATGGACAGGGAGGCCTGGCGTGCTGTGATTCATGGGGTGGCAAAGAGTCAGACACTACTGAGCAACTGAAATGAACTGAACAATAAAATATAAATTGATCTAGTTATTTATATCAACAAAGTAGAGGGAAAATATATAACTATCTTAATTAAATCAGAAGAACATTTAACAAAATTCAATATCCTTTCATAATGTGTGTGCTGTGTGTACACCCTTTGCAGCTAACATTGTACTGGATTTCCTAAGCAGTGCAATAAATGAAAGGAAAAAAGCATATGGTTTGGGAAGAATGAAGCAAAATTGTCTTATTTAAAGAAGACCATATCAAGTATGTGGAAAGTCTTTCAAATTCAATTTTTAAAACTGCAAAAATCTCAGAATGCAAGATCAACAGATAAAAATCAATATTTTTATGTACTAGAAGCAAACCATTGGAAAATGAACTTGAAAAATTGAAAATAGTATTACAGTATAATTCTTAGGAAAACTTTTTAAAAATATATGTGAGATCTGTACAGGACTAAAAGTATTGCTGCTATAAATTAAGAAAATGTAAAAAATATGAATTCATGAGTTCTAAGTAGCTTCATCATGTCCAACTCATTTCAACCCTGTGGACTGTAGCTCACCAGGCTCCTCTGTCCTTGGGATTCTCCAGGCAAAATACTGGAGTGGGTTGCCATGCCCACCCCAGGGATCGAACCCCTGTCTGTATGTCTTCTGTGTTGACAGGCAGGTTCTTTAGCACTATTGGCACCTGGAAACCCTTAAAAAATGTAAATATATTTGCATGAGTTTGAAGGTGCAATATTTTCAGGACATTCAGATCAGATCAGATCAGTCACTCAGTCCTGTCCGACTCTTTGCGACCCCATGAATCGCAGCACACCAGGCCTCCCAACTCCCGGAGTTCACTCAGACTCACGTCCATCGAGTCAGTGATGCCATCCAGCCATCTCATCCTCTGTCGTCCCCTTCTCCTCCTGCCCCCAATCCCTCCCAGCATCAGAGTCTTTTCCAATGAGTCAACTCTTTGCATGAGG
>NW_011493823.1:35315-35983 GCF_000754665.1 Bison bison bison | reverse complement strand
CAGCTTTAGCATCATTCCTTCCAAAGAAATCCCAGGGCTGATCTCCTTCAGAATGGACTGGTTGGATCTTCTTGCAGTCCAAGGGACTCTCAAGAGTCTTCTCCAACACCACAGTTCAAAAGCATCAATTCTTTGGAGCTCAGCCTTCTTCACAGTCCAACTCTCACATCCATACATGACCACAGGAAAGACCATAGCCTTGACTAGATGAACATTTGTTGGCAAAGTAATGTCTCTGCTTTTGAATATGCTATCTAGGTTGGTCATAACTTTCCTTCCAAGGAGTAAGCGTCTTTTAACTTCATGGCTGCAGTCACCATCTGCAGTGATTTTGGAGCCCCAAAAAATAAAGTCTGACACTGTTTCCACTGATTCTTCATCTATTTCCCATGAACTGGTGGGACCGGATGCCATGACCTTCGTTTTCTGAATGTTGAGCTTTAAGCCAACTTTTTCACTCTCCACTTTCACTTTCATGAAGAGGCTTTTGAGTTCCTCTTCAGTTTCTGCCATAAGGGTGGTGTCATCTGCATATCTGAGGTGATTGATATTTCTCCTGGCAATCTTGATTCCAGCTTGTGTTCTTCCAGTCCAGCATTTCTCATGATGTACTCTGCATAGAAGTTAAATAAACAGGGTGACAATATACAGCCTTGACGAACTCTTTT
>NW_011493823.1:33698-34875 GCF_000754665.1 Bison bison bison | reverse complement strand
CCTAGTCTTTCCCATTCTGTTGTTTTCCTCTATTTCTTTGCATTGATTGCTGAAGAAGGCTTTCTTATCTCTTCTTGCTATTCTTTGGAACTCTGCATTCAGATGTTTATATCTTTCCTTTTCTCCTTTGCTTTTCGCTTCTCTTCTTTTCACAGCTATTTGCAAGGCCTCCCCAGACAGCCATTTTGCTTTTTTGCATTTCTTTTCTATGGGAATGGTCTTGATCCCTGTCTCCTGTACAATGTCACGAACCTCATTCCATAGTTCATCAGGCACTCTATCTATCAGATCAAACTGATCTGTAGATTCAATGTAATCCTAAACAAAAATCATAGCAGCATTTTTGTAGAAATTTGAAAGTTTTTTCTAAAATTTGTATGAAAACAAAAAGGACATAAAAGAGTAAGAACAATTTTAGCAAGGAACAACTTCGGAGCACCCACACTATCTCATTTCATTACATAAAATGTGGCAAAGTAATCAAGACATTATGCTTTCCACGTAAGTATACATAGACTGGAATAATGGAAAAGAATTGCGGGTCCAGAAATAGACCTATTCATTAATGAATATTGCCTTTTGACTAAGAGCCTAAGGTAATTCAAGGGGAGAAATTATAGTCTTTTCAGCAAACGCTGCTGGAACAATGTATTTCCATTTGAAGAAAAAAAAAAGCAGAAGTCATTATCCAATACCACATACAAACCTTAGGCTATAGACTTACACCTAAAATCTTAAAGTAAAAATTATTAGAAACTGTTGGAGAAGTCTTTATAAACTTAAGATAGGTCGCGTGTGCGTGCTCAGTCATGTCTGACTCTTTGCGACTCTGTGGACTGTAGCCTGCTGCCAGGTTCCTCTGTCCATGGAATTTCCCAGGCAAGAATATCGGAGCTGTTATCATTTCCTTCTCCAGGAGATCTTCTGACCCCGGGATCTTGCATCTCCTGCATTGATGGATGGATTCTTTACCACTGGGAAGCCCCAAGACTGGTCATATTTCTTAATTAGACAAAAAGTGCATCAAAAGACTTAATGCTGCTGCTGCTGCTAAGTCGCTTCAGTTGTGTCCAACTCTGTGTAGCCCACCAGGCACCCCCATCCCTGGGATTCTTCAGGCAAGAACACTGGAGTGGGTTGCCATTTCCTTCTCCAATGCATGAAAGTGAAAAGTGAA
>NW_011493823.1:33073-33598 GCF_000754665.1 Bison bison bison | reverse complement strand
CTGTGGCCACTGCTGAGTTTTCCAAATTTGCTGGCATATTGAGTGCAGCACTTTCACAGTATCATCTTTCAGGATTTGGAATAGCTCCACTGGAATTCCATCAGCTCCACTAGCTTTGTTCGTAGTGATGCTTTCTAAGGCCCACTTGACTTCACATTCCAGGATGTGTGGCTCTAGGTCAGTGATCACACCATCATGATTATCTGGGTCGTGAAGCTCTTTTTTGTACAGTTCTTGTGTGTATTCTTGCCATCTCTTCTTAATATCTTCTGCTTCTGTTAGGTCCTTTCCATTTCTGTCCTTTATCGAGCTCTTCTTTGCATGAAATGTTCCTTTGGTAGCTCTGATTTTCCTGAAGAGATCCCTAGTCTTTCCCATTCTGTTGTTTTCCTCTATTTCTTTGCATTGATTGCTGAAGAAGGCTTTCTTATCTCTTCTTGCTATTCTTTGGAACTCTGCATTCAGATGTTTATATCTTTCCTTTTCTCCTTTGCTTTTCGCTTCTCTTCTTTTCACAGCTATTTG
>NW_011493823.1:8511-32973 GCF_000754665.1 Bison bison bison | reverse complement strand
CATCCCTGGGATTCTTCAGGCAAGAACACTGGAGTGGGTTGCCATTTCCTTCTCCAATGCATGAAAGTGAAAAGTGAAAGTGAAGCTGCTCAATCGGGTCTGACTCTGAGCGACCCCATGGACTGCAGCCCACCAGGCTCCTCCGTCCATGGGATTTTCCAGGCAAGAGTACTGGAGTAGGTTGCCATTGCCTTCTCTGAAAGACCTAATAATGATGTTATATTTCATCAAAATTTAAAACAACAGCTCTTTAAAAAATAAAACATGGGGAAATGAGAAAGCAAGCAAACCATAGGTTGTGAGAAATTTTCATGATGGATATTTCTAGAATTTATATTGTATAAAAATATGAATATTCTAGTATTCTTTTCTAGAATTTATAATGCTATTATGTATGTATAAAATAAATAACCCAATTTAAAAATAAAAGACTTCAATAGACTGTTTTCAAAACAAACCATTTAAACAGCCAACTAGAACAACACAAAAACTAGATTTTTGAGCAAACTCCAGGAGGTGGTGAAGGACAGGGAAGCCTCATGTGCTGCAGTCCATGGAGTCTCAAAGAGTCAGACAGGATGGGGCTACTGAACAACAACAAAGAGATGCTACTGCACAACTACTAGAAGGGTTAAATTTTAAAGAGACTGACAACACCAAGTGTTGGCATGGATGTGGAGGAAGTAAGAACTGGTTTCTCACAGTTGGTGGGAAAGTAAAATGGAACAAAGATATTCAAAGCAGTTTGGCAATCTGCTAGAAATTTAATCATACCCTTAATCATATACAATCTTTGCAATGTACTTGTAACACTAAGGAGACATAAAACATATATCCACACAAAAGTCTTGACTTACATGTTCATAACAGTTTCATTCATAATAGGTAAAATCTTATATTTAAGTTAGATGATATTATATCTATATTTGTAAAACTTTCACCTTGGTAGCCAGTTATACAATTTTAAACCATGACATTTTTTTTTTAAACCATGACATTTTTTAATATTGAAATCTTTTAGTGAATGGGTTTTGTAGGAGATCTTCAAGTAATAATGAAAAAGGTTATCTATAGTATGAACCAAGTAGTATCTTTACAGATTGCTTTCTACTTTTGAGAATCCATTTTCACCAATAAAATACTGATATATGCTTATACTTATTGCTTCTTATGTAAGTGCATGCTTGTTTTTAAAATATTTACTCCTAGTGCTAAAGAGGAGCAAAGAAATCAAATAGTAATTTTTTTCTTTTTCATTATGAGAGTAAGAAGAAAAAGAAATCAATAGATGTTTGTAGGATGAAAGTTTAAGTAGGTCAAGAGATGTATTCTGATGCTTTCAGTGGTGATTGAAAGAATCAGACTTTGGGGATAGTGCTAAACTTTGTGAGATTTTCCTTCCATGGTAAAAATGATATCACACACTTGCATGTTGTCACTGAGGCACAAATCTTATATGTAGAAAGGATCTTCTAAACAAATTATTCACTATTTTCAAGTAATAGAGTAACATGAAACACAGTGAGACCAACTCACTTGTTCCCAGAAAATTAATTTTTGTGTGTGTGTTGTTGTGCAAAGCTTACAACTCAGACCTTCTAACTCTGTCTGATGCTTTCCTATATTGTCCAGCACCTTAATGCCCATAGAAGCACATGATTCCATTTCTCAGCCTTTTCATTTGAGAAGAATATATTTCTGGAATTATTATTTGCATTCTTCCTAGTCCAACTTTGAACTCCCAAAAGCAATACTAATGTTTGATTTATTTTTGTATCTTAATAGTTAACAGAATTCCCAGGGCACAAATGTGTTTAGAAACTGTAAAATTAATAAGAAATAATTTCTATATAATTTGTTATATCTGCAAGTACTATTACTGAATCATATATTATATTACTTAACAATTCTTTAACTCATTCACATAGCTGTGTTTGCATATCATTCACATAGCTGTCTTTGCATATCTTTTGGATTCAAGAGATGCATGTCCAAAGCGCAGACACTTTGGGGAAAAAATTTAGTAGTCTCTTAAATCTGCTAAAACTTTATGATAATTGTTACACACAAGAGCATTCAGAAAAAAACAAACAAACTGTGCCCTTTTGCAATGCACACTCCTGGAGAAGAGAAGAGGAGAGACAGTAAGGCAGTGAGAAGGAAGCTTGTGATATGGTTGGAGACGGAGAGAAAAAGACCCATATACATACCAGTTAGAGTAGGAAGTGGCAACCTACTCCAGTATTCTTGCCAGGATAATTCCATGGACAGAAAAGCCTGTGGGCTACAGTCCATGGGGTTGGAAAGAGTTGGATGACTGAAGTGACTGAATAAGCACACAGAGACCAATAGTAACCTTCCACTATTCAGGGTTAAAGTTTCAGCTCCTATGTCTTTGTCTCTAATATGTAATATTTAGTGGAAATAAGAATAAGAACACATTACAAATTATATAATATAGCCCACAAAACACCCACAATTGTTTACACAAGAATATGAAATATATGGCATATTAAAAGTTTTTTTTTCAGGACTTCCCTGGTGGCTCAGGTAAAGAATCTGCATGCAATGCCAGAGACCTGGGTTCAATCCCTGGGTCAGGTAGATCCCCTGAAGGAGGGAATGGCTACCCACTCCAGTATTTTTGCCTGGAGAATCCCACGGACAGAGGAGCTTGGCAGGCTATAGTCCATGTAGCTGCAAAGAGTGGGACATGACTGAGTGACTAACACTTTCACTTTATTCAGGAACATAAATCTCTCCCTTTAGAATCTGCTTAAGGACATTTATTATTTTGCACATTTGGATAAAAAGTGTGGGAAAGGGGAGAAATGATCATGAAGATTCATTTTTGAGGAGTGAGAGAAAGAGAAACTCTAAAAGAAACTAAAGCTTTATTAAAAGAGAAAACAAAGACAATTTGTACAGTTTGAGATTAAAATTCATAGATCCAAACTTCAATCCACTCATCCACTATTGACTCAAAGCCATCCTATTTTAGGAATGCAAAGATCCACTTGTCCTAGTTACCAACCTTTCTTCAGTAATCTCTGGATTCCTTGCTTGATCTCCTGGGTTCGCACCCCATAGACAATGGGGTTGAGGGCTGGAGGGATGACGTGGTGGAGGATATTGAGCAAGACTGGCACGTCAGAGGACACTTTTTTTTCTACCACAAGAGTGAAGACAAAAACCAGAAGGACAGTGCTAAAGAAGAGGATCAGGATGAAGTGGGAGCCACATGTGCTTAAGGCCTTAGCCACAGCTCCCTTTGACTTGAGTTTCAGAACAGCCCTTAGTATGAGGGTGTAGGAGAGGAAGATGAGGATGAGGTCAAATCCCAGCAGAGTCCATCCACAAGCAAATTGGTAGAGACGATTGATGATAATATCACCACAGGAGAGCTTGGAGACAGACATATTGGCACAGAGGCAGTTCTCAATGACATTTTCCAGACAATAATGGAGACATCCTGAAAGAATGGGGATGGGTACTGTCAAAAAGATGCTTCTGGCCAAAATAAAAATGGCTGCTTTGACTACAAATTGGTCAGTAATGATGGACAGGTATCGTAGAGGATGGCAAATGGCCACATAGCGGTCATAGGCCATGACCATGAATGTGCAGGACTCCATGGCAAAGATACTATTCATGGTGAACATCTGAAGGAAGCAAGCAAAGAAGCTGATGGACCTGAGGTCAAACCAAAAGATGGCCAGGACCTTGGGGATGACGGTGAGGCAGAGCGCCATGTCTAGCAGGGAGAGGAGGCTGAGCAGGTAGTACATGGGCTCGTGCAGAGAGGCCTCCAGCCGGATGGTGATCAGGAGGATGGTGTTGGCACCCATGGCCAGGAGGAAGAGGAGGCTAAGGGGCAGGGACAGCCAGTGCTGCCAGCTGGGGGACCTGGCAAAACAGTTCAGATAGAAGTCTGAAAACTCAGTGGAGGTGCTGCCATTTTGGTGTGCTGTCATATTTTGTCAAATATTCCTGCACCTTCCTTTTAGTGATCTGTAAAATTGGAATAAAAATTAGCTACTGGTTCAAGATACGTAGAGACAGAACAAATTGCTTTACTTAAGTGACTTATGCATCCTGGCAGATTATCCATCACTAAGTGAATTTTTGTGTATATCTTATGTGATATTCACATTACTTTAAACAATTCAGAAGGCTGAGGTGCTATGATTTCTTTGTAGTGTTTGATTTGTTCAAGGTTTATTTATAATATTTTAATAGAGTATATATTTGCTTATAATATTTTGTTAGTTTCTTCTGTACAATAAAATGAATCAGCTGTATGTACACATATATCTTCTCCCTCTTGAATCTCCTTCCCTCTCACCACCCCTACTGCCGTCTTACCTAAGTCATCACAGAGCACTGAGCTGAGCTCCCTGTACTATACTGCAGGTTCCCACTAGCTAGCTATTTTACACGTGGTAGAGTATATATTGCAATCCCAATCTCCCAGTTCATCCACCCATAGCACTCTTGTATCCACATATCTGTTCTCTCTGACTAGATCTTTATCCGTTCCATGCAAATAGGTTCAGCTCTACTGTTTCACCAAGTTTCACATATATGTATTAATATATGATATTTGTTTTTCTTTTTCTGACTCACTTCATTCTGTATTTTTAATAGAGCTGTTAAATCTTTATAGAAATTAAGAGGAGAAAACTACTTAGGAAGCTTCTTTATAACAGATGAGTCTCTAAATTCATACTCATGTTTCTTCACTATTTAAAAATGAATACCTGAACTACAGTATCTACAATTTAATTTGAACAGTACATGCTAATAAACAGCAGAACCTGACACAACTTAGAGACTCAGATAAATGACTGTAGACCACTAGCTACCATAACTTGACTTTTCAGCTGTATTTATTATGCTTTAATTATAGATTTTAAAAATTAGGCACTGCAAATAATGTTTGTGAATTTACAGTTTTCTAAAAAGTCATTTTGATTTGGGTTATTCGTAAAAATTGCTTTTTGTTTACTCTATTTCTTAGGTTTTCATATTAGTAGGATTCCTAAATTCTGGAAGAAACAACTTTAAAAGGAGAAGAGCAATTCCACCCAACTCTGCTGGACTAATACCTAATAGCAAGCAGGAGGAAACTTGATTCTTCTGATTGCATTAGTGTAAGGGTGATGAGATCTACCTTTAAAATCCTTCCATCTCCTTTCTGTTTCCATTTTTCATCTTCAGTGCAGTAATCCAGGCACACATTCCCTCTTTCCTCCAGGCTAGTTCAATGTTGCCATTGTTGTCTCATCATTTAAAGTTTCTCCTTGGCATGCTATTAGATACTAGGGTCACCAAAGTGAATTAGAAACCATCTCTATTCTGAAGTAGGGAGAACTAAAACCATTCTGGGACAACAGTAATACTAATAAGTGCTATGAGCAATGACATGGTCTTGCATAAACTATTATGAGAGAGTAGGGGAGGGCTGCTTGGAGAAGAGATATAGGTTACTTCAGTATTCTTGGGCTTCCCTGGTGGCTCAGATGGTAAAGAATCCACCTGCACTGCAGGATACCTGGGTTTGATCCCTGGGTTGGGAAGATCTTCTGGAGGAGGGCATAGCAACCCAATCCAGTGTTCTCGCCTGGAGAATCCCCATGAACAGAGGAACCTGGTGGGCTACAGTCCATGGGGTCACAAAGAGTTGGATAAAACTGAAACAGTTTAGCACCCACCCTCATTTACATTGCAGATGAAGAATTCTAAGGTTCTCCTCCACCTGAATTGTGACAGAGAATCAAAAGAAGTCTGTAACTTGGCAAAATGTATAGGTTAGGACTTTCTGGTGGCCTTCAAATCATGCAGTCCATTGTAGTCAAATCTGTCTTCATAAATAGAGTCTCATATAAAGAGTTATCATGTGGATTTACAAACTTTTTGCCAGGAGTTTTTTAAATTCTCTCTTGATTTGTCACTAGGCTTGCTAACATAATGTAAATTTTCATACTGTTTAGTTGTTGAACTCTTGTCACTTGCTGAGAATGGTGCTCCAATATCTAGGACTTCATCTCATTTTCTCTTTCACTCTTTTGTGAAATATGTTTTATTATCATCACATTACAAACAAGGGAAATGATTCTCAAAATCTTAACCATCTACCCAGTATTAGGCTAATACTATTCCTATCTAATTCTAATCAAGTGTGTTAGATTCAACTTCCAGTTTCTCTCTGACCCTAAAAAACAATTCCATGATAATGTACTTACCTCATCAATACTATAAAAGAGTAATCAAAAATCACCGATGATAAAATCAGTAGCTCTGAAAACAGAACTGATAGACAAGAAATAGCTTTGGGATGGGGTTCACAGCTTTCAAACTGTGAACCCAGAACTAAACAGTATTTTCATGTCAGTAGAAACCAACTTTTGATTCTGTACTGTTTCAAGTCGTGTTCTTGTTTCCAGTTATGAATTCTAACCCCCGAATGCAGTTTCAGTCCTCCTCAGCTCCCAGATTCTCCTCACCAGAGACTCCCTGTTAGTGACCAGGGCTGACTCTCAGAGGAAGGAGGAGGGGTGTGTCTCCCAGTCTTCTCTCTTCACTCCTCTTGGTCCTCGGCTTCCCCAGACAAAGGGTCCTGTCTAGCTGGGACATGCCAGGCATGGCCTTTCCACCTGATACTTAGATGAGATTAAATGATCTTCCAATTTTTTTCCTCTTGCTAATAACAATACATTAGTAGTGATATTGACAATTTGGGGATGAATTGTACACATATCATGTCACATAATAGTAACCATACTCTGAAGAAAGTGGGTCAAGTTAACTATCTTAATACTTTATGTCTTCAAACGGAAAAATTCTTTCAGTGGTGTTATATGTCTTTTCCTTAGTTTAACCGCTAGGGTTTGGATGTGAAAGAAACAAACATCAGGCCCAAAGCCATTGAATATATGCATACAGCTGTGTCCTGTGTCATCACAGCGAGGTAGAAATGCATATCTTACTTGCCATATTATTTTATATATTTAAGTGTTAAGGTTGTTAGGGTTCACCTAACTCCACAGAACTCAGACAGACCTTTAAGACATCTCCTTGAAATGCAGTTACAGACATTATTGATGATATCCAGTGGCAGATACTTCTTTGATCTTTGGGCATCATTTTCTGGTTTTGGAAGCTGCAGTTTTTAGATATTACTTAGATTGAACTGACATCTGAGGAGCTACTTTCTGACACCCTCTGACGCCCAACTGTGATCTCTGTTCTCACCTTCTTAAGTTATATAGAATAAATTTAATTCCTATCCCATGATTCCAGTACTTTTGCATGAATACTTTGTGCCCAGTGTCCATACTCCTTGTTGAAATGTTTGAAATTTTCATAAGTGGGGTCCAGATGATGTACTTTCAAGCTCCCCACCACACGTCTCCTATGGACAAACTTCACCTCCTCTGCATCTCTGTCATCTCCAAGCAAAAAAATCATAGGAAAGAAGGGCAAAGGAGAGAACAAGGTTCCAGAGCAGAGCTTTCACTTGCACTTACTCACCTGACACAGGAGGCAGTATCAACTACCGGTTTTCAGACTACTTCAGCAGCACTATCCCAGGAATGGAAACGAACACAGACCCCCGATGAAGAGATGAGTCTTTCCTGTCTTCTGGTTAATGCTGGTATATCTTTCTTCACTCAGACTCACGGATGATGTTAAGCATGGGTTCTGGTTCCACTGATACTGAAGCCTTGGATAGTTCCCAAGTACCTGGGGTTGGTATACCTCTGGAGCTTTAGGGACTCTGCCCTCTGGGAACTCCTCCATCCCTGCTCCCTTTGGCCCTTAAGGCCATTCTGGGAAAGGAAGGCAGGCAGATGAGAGAAGAAATTATTTTCTTTCTCTGTAAAAGAAAGGACCTCTGGGAATCCAGTCCTACACGGTCATGTCTCTATTGGCAGTTAGTCAGTCTCCTAAATATGAGTGTCTTACATACATCCTTACATGTCCATTTGTGTTTGTATATACACTTTTGCTGTCTTCTATTGATCCTGTAAACTCACTCAGAAACTCTCATGGAATTCCTGAACATGCTTAATAGATAGTGACATCCAAAATTGTGTTATTGAATGAATTGATGTTAATATATCATCACTTTTATCATGGCATAATAATGATAAAAGTGCAAGAGGAAGTGAAGAAAATATTATTGAGAAAATATAATGTATTTTTCAGAAAGAAAAGCAACAGTAATTTTTGCTGCTTCAAATTTTTTAAAATGGGTTTATATGGTAGGAAAGATGATTTGTTCCTTTATTTTTTATTCATTTTTAACCTCATATCAATTATTCATACTTTTCAAGTTATACAAGCAACATCCATTTTTCTTCAGGTCCTTCTTTTGTTTCATTTTTATTTCACTTTTTTTTTCATATCTCAACATTCTTCCTAGTTCTCTTCCCTTCCAAAAAGTGAAATCTCTAGTATTTAAAATATGTGCTACTAATTAATTTCCAGTATGCTTATTTAGCTATATATTTGTGTAAGGAAGACAGTTGGATATTGAATTTTCATGAAAGTCATTGTGTTATAAATATGATGTTAGTTTTAATTTTCCTCACACTAAATCTTAAAAATATGTCATATGTTGCTTCGGGTGAGTTGACTTCATTATTTTTTGAGTGGGGCTCAGTTTCCATTGTGCCCCATTATCCCCTTTGGCTCACACCCATGTGATCTGTAATAATTATTCAAATCAGTTGCTTCGTCATGTTTGACACTTTGCGACCCCTTGGACTGCAACATGCCAGGCTTCCCTGTCCATCACCAACTCCTGGAGCTTACTCAAACTTATGGCCATCGAGTTGGTGATGCCATCCAACCATCTCATCCACTGTTGTCCCCTTCTCCTTCTGCTTTCAGTCTTTCCCAGCATCAAGGTCTTTTCAAATGAGTCAGTTCTTCACATTAGGTGGCCAAAGTATTGGAGATTCAGTTTCAGCATCAGTCTTTCCAATGAATATTCAGGAACGATTTCCTTTAGGTTGGACTAGTTTGATCTCCTTGCAGTCCAAGGGACTCACAAGAGTCTTCTCCAACACCACAGTTCAAAAGCATCAATTATTCAGCACTCAGCTTTCTTTATAGTCCAACTCTCACATCCATACATGATTACTGGAAAAATCATAGCTTTGACTAGATGGACCTTTGTCAGCAAAGTAATGTCTCTGCTTTTTAATATGCTGTCTAGGTTGGTCATAACTTTTCTTTCAAGGAGCAAGTGTCTTTTAATTTCATGGCTGCAATCACCATCTGCAGTGATTTTGGAGTCCCCCAAAATAAAGTCTCTCATGGTTTCCATTGCTTCCCCATCTATTCGCCATGAAGTGATGGGACCAGATGCCACGATCTTAGTTTTGTGAATGTTGTTTTAAGCCAGCTTTTTAACTCTCCTCTTTCACTTTCATCAAGAGGCTCTTTAGTTCCTCTTCACTTTCTGCCATAAGGATGGTGTCATCTGCGTATCTGAGGTTATTGATATTTCTCCTAGCAATCTTGATTTCAGCTTGTGCTTCATCCAGCCTGGCATTTTGCATGATGTACTCTGCACGTAAGTTAAACAAGCAGGGTGACAATGTACAGCCTTGATGTACTCCTTTCCCAATTTGGAACCCGTCCATTGTTCCATGTTTGGTTCTAACTGTTGCTTCTTGACCTGCATGCAGATTTCTCAGGAGGTAGGTAAGGTGGTCTGGTAATCCCACCTCTTGAAGAATTTTCCAGTTTGTTGATATCCACACAGTCAAAGAATTTAGTGTAGTCAATGAAGCAGAAGTAGATGTTTTTCTGGAATTCCCTAGATTTTTCTATGAACCAATGGATGTTGGCAATTTAATCTCTGGTTTTCTGCCTTTTCTAAACCCAGCTTGAACATCTGGAAGTTCTTGGTTCATGTACTTTTGAAGCCTAGCTTGGAGCATTTCGAGCATTACTTTTTAGTGTGTGAAATGGGTGCAATTGTGTGGTAGTTTGAGCATTCTTTGGCATTGTCTTTCTTTGGGATTGGAATGAAAACTGACCTTTCCCGGTCCTGTGGCCACTGCCGAGTTTTCCAAATTTGCTGGCATATTGAGTGTACCGCTTTAGCAGCAATATCTTTTAAGATATTAAATAGGTCAGTTGGAATTCCATCACCTCCACTAGCTTTGTTCGTAGTAATGCTTCCTAAGGCCCACAGAACTTTGCACTCCAGGATGTCTGGCTCTAGGTGAATGATCACACCATCATGGTTATCTGTCATGAAGATCTTTTTTGTATAGTTCTTCTGGGTATTTTTGCCAGCTCTTCCTAATATCTTCTGCTTCTGTTGGTCCACACCATTTCTGTCCTTTATTGGGCCCATATTTGCATGAAATACTCTCTTGGTATCTCTAATTTTCTTGAAGAGATCTCTAGTCTTTCCCATTCTATTGTTTTCCTCTATTTCTTTGCATTGATCACTGAGGAAGGCTTTCTTATCTCTCCTTGCTATTCTTTGGAACTCTGTATTCAGATGGGTATATATTTCCTTTCCTCCTTTGCCTTTAGCGTCTCTTCTTTTCTCTGTTATTTGTAATGTCTCCTCAGGCAATCATTTTGTCTTTTTGCATTTCTTTTTCTTGGGGATGGTCTTGATTACTGCCTCCTGTACAATGTCATGAACCTCCATTCATAGTTCTTCAGGCATTCTGTCTATCAGATCTAATCCTTGAATCTATTTGTCACTTCCACTGTATAATCATAAGGTATTTGATTCAGATCGTACCTGAATGGTCTAATGATTTTTCCTACTTTCTTCAATTTACGTCTGAAATTTTCAATAAAAAGTTAATGATCTGTGCCACAGTCAGCTCCTGGTTTTGCTTTTGCTGACTATATAGAACTTCTCCATCTTCAGTTGCAAAGAATATAAACAATCTGATATCAATATTGACCGTCTGGTGATGTCCATGTGTAGAGTCTTCTCTTGTGTTGTTGGAAGAGGGTGTTTGCTATGACCAGCGCATTCTCTTGGCAAAACTCTGTTAGCCTTTGCCCTGCTACATTTTGTACTCGAAGGTCAAACTTGCCTGTTATTCCAGGCATCTCTTGACTTCCTATTTTTGAATTCTAGTCCCCTATAATGAAAAGAACATATTTCTCTGGTGTTAGTTCTAGAAGGTGTTGTAGGTCTTCATAGAATGGTTCAACTTCAGCTTTTTTGGTAATAATTGTTACCAAGTAGTAAAAGAATCTGCCTGTCAATGTAAGAGACTCAGATGGGACATATGAGTTTGATCCCTTGTTCAGGAGATCCCCAGGAGAAGGATATGGAAAACATCTCTGATATTCTTGCCCTGAAAACCCCATGAATAGAGGAGCCTGGTGGGCTACAGTCCATGGGGTTGCAGAGTTGGACACAAAATAGTGCCTGAACACACACACACAAATACTACTACTGTTTATATCCTTGCACACATTTCTTTTCTTCAAGGCTTCCCTTGTGGCTCAGCTGGTAAAGAATCTGCCTGCATTGTGGGAGACCTGGGTTTGATCCCTGGGTTTGGGAAAATCCCCTGGAGAAGGGAAAGGCTACCCATTCTAGAATTTTGGTTTAGTGAATTCCATGGACTGTATAGTCCAGGGGGTCGCAAAGAGTTGGACAGTACTGAGTGACTTGCACTTTCACACATTTCTTTGAGGGTCTAGAAAAAATAGAGCAAGAATTTTTTTTTAGTTATGGCTTAAAAACTTATTTAAAAATTTTTTATGGTTGTTGTAGGTTTTAGGTGATTCACATAGGAATTATCAATTTTTAAAATAAAAGTTTTACTCTATTTATAGTTTGTTATCTATAAATGAGTTTGTTTGTTATATTTACTAGCTTGTTTTATTTTTGAGATTTCACATAGACTTGATAGCCACAATATTTATCTTGCTCAGTCTGACTTATTTCTCCAAGCATAATGCCCTACAAGTTCATCCAGTGTTGTTGCCATATATAAATATACACACACACACACATATATATATATACATACACACACACGCACACACACACACAGATATATACACCACATGTTCTTTATCCATTCATCTGTTGTAGGTTGACTCAATAATAAAATATAAATTGACCTTGTTATTTATATCAACAATATAGACTGAAAAATATATAACTATCTCAATCAAGTCAGAAAAATATTTAACAAAATTCAGTATCATTCATAATAATACTAAAGAAAAAAGGATAAAAAGGAAACTTTTTCAAATTGATGCTGAAGAGATGAGATAGTACTTAATGATGTTTTTCTCAGTGTAAGAAAAAAGATAAGGATGTCCACTCTCACTCAGCATTTTCAGTTAACATTGTACTGGATTTCCTAAGCAGTGCAATAAATTAAAGGAATAAAAAAACACAGTTTGGGAAGAATGAAGGAGCAAAATTGTCTTTATTTAGAGAAAACCATATCAAGTATGTGGAAAGTCTTACAAATTCAATTTTTAAAACTGCACAAACTAATTTGTCAATATCTCAGAATATAAGATCAACAGATAAAAATCAATATTTTCATATATTAGAAATAAGCCATTGGAAAATGAACTGGAAAATGTTGAAAATAGTATTAAAGTATGTAGAAATACTTTTTAAAAATATGTGAAAGATCTATACATGGGAATGAGAAGTATTGTTGAGATAAATTAAGAAAATGTAAAAAATGTAAATATGTGCTATTTGCACATGTTTGAAGGGGTAATTGGAGAAGGCAATGGCACCCCACTCCAGTACTCTTGCCTGGAAAATCCAATGGACGGAGGAGCCTGGTAGGCTGCAGTCCATGAGGTCGCTAAGCTTGGACATGACTGAGCGACTTGACTTTCACTTTTCCCTTTCATGCATTGGAGAAGGAAATGGCAACCCACTCCAGTGTTCTTGCCTGGAGAATCCCAGGGATGGGGGAGCCTGATGGGCTGCCGTCTATGGGGTTGCACAGAGTTGGACGTGACTGAAGCAACTTAGCAGCAGCAGCAGAAGGGGTAATATTATCAGGATGTTGGTGGTGGTAGTTTAGCAGCTAAGTCATGTCTGACACTTGTAATCCCATGGACTGTGGCCTTCCAGGGTCCTGTGTCCATGGGATTCTCCAGGCAAGAATACTAGAGTGGGTTGCCATTTCCTTCTCCAGGGGATCTTCCCAATCCAGGGATAGAACCATGTCTCTCGAATTAGCAGGCAGATCCACCAGGGAAGCCTTTCAGGACATTAATTCTCATTGAACTGATCTGTAGATTCAATGTCATCCTAATAAAAATCCCAGCAATCTTTTCTGGAGAAACTGACAAACTGCTTCTAAAATTTATATGAAAATGAAAGGGATATAAAGGCAATTTTAAGAAGGAACAACTTTGGAGCACTCACATTATCTCATTTCATTACATAAAATGTGATAAAGTAATCAAGACATTGTGTTTTCTGTGTAAGTAAGTATAATGTGTAATGGACTGGTGTCATGGGAAAGAATAGAGGGTCCAGAAATAGACCTATACATGAACAAATGTTGCGTTTTGACTAAGGACCCAAAGTAATTCAATGGGAGAAATGGTAGTGTTTTCAGCAAATGCTGCTGGAAACTTCCAACTGTATTTCTACTTGCAAAACAACAATAACAACAACCTCTAGTGATTATCCAATACCACAAACAAACCTTAGACTATAGACTTATACTTAAAATCAAAAATTAAAAGTTATTAGAAGTTGTTGGAAAAAATATTTATAAGCTTAAGACAGGTCAGTATTTCTTAATTAGGACAAAATGAGTATGCCTCAAAGGACTTAATAATGATGTTCTATTTCATCAAAATGTAAAATAACTTCTCTTTAAAAAATGAAAATGGAAAAATGAGAATGCAAGCAAGACGCAGATTGTGAGAAGTTTTCATGATGCATATTTCTGCAAAGTACTGTTTTCTAGAATATATAATGCTATCACTTAACTATAAAATAAGTAACTCAGTTACAAAAATAAAAGAATGAATAATTTTTTTTCAAAAAGAGCCATTTAAATGGCCAATTGAAGCAATGCAAATTAAAATTATAATGAGATGCCACTGCACAGCTATAAGAATGGCTGACATTTAAAAAGATGACACCAAGTGTTGGCATGGATGTGGAGGAAGAAAGAACTGGAATTCTTACTGCTGGAAGGAAAGTAAAATAGGGTAAGCACTGTTCAAACCGTGATATTCTGCTAGAAATTTAAGCATACCCATACTCTACAATCTTGCAATCTACTTCTAACATTTACCAAGGAAAATTTACAACATATATTCACACAAACTCTTGACCTGCTTGTTTACAACAGTTTCATTCATAAAAGATAAAAACTTACATTATATTTATGTTAGATGGCTCTTATACCTATATTTTTAAGACCTTTACATTGGTATCCAGTTATACAATTTTATGCAGTTTTAAGCCAAGACAATTTTTTTATATTGAAATCTTTAAGTGAATAAGCTTTTTGGGAGACTCTTCAAGTAATAAAGAAAACAGTTATTTATGGTGTGAACCAAGCAATCTGAATAGATTGCTTTTTACTTTTGAGAAGTGCATTTTCTCAATAAAATATTAATATACACTTTTACTTATTTCTCTTTATGTGAGTACATGCTTATTTTTCAAATAGTAGTTCATAGTGTTATACAGGAATAGAGAAATCAAATAGTAATGTATTTATTCTTTTTCACTGTGAGTGGAAGAAGAAAAAGAAATGGATAGATCTTTGCAGGATGAAAGCTTAAGTAAGGCAAGAGATGTGTTCCAGATGCTTTCAGTAAAGACTGAAAGAACCAGATGTTGAGAATAGTACTGAACTTTTGGTAGATTTTTCCTTTCTCAGTGAAAATAACACACTTGTATGTTGCCACTGAGGCACAGATCTTATGTGTAGAAGGGATCTTCTACACAAATTGTTCACTATTTTCAGGTAACAGAGGAACATGAAACAATAACACCAACTCACTTGTTTTCAGGAAACTAATTTGTATGTGTGTGTGGTTGTGCAAGGCTTGCAACTCATACCTTCTAACTCCATCTGGTGCTTTCCTATGTTTCTCAGCACCTTAGTGCCTATAGAGACACATTGTTTAATTCCTCAACTTTTTCATATGAGAATAATATATTTTTGAAATTATCATTGAAAGGTTGATGAGCCCTGAACAAGAACCAGGATTCTTGGCCTCTGGAGGAGAGAAATTCCACCCGGGGCCATGACGAGGCTTGATTGTTTAGAGCTTTTGTGTAGTAGACTTTTATTAAAGTATAAAAGAGATAGATTCATTTTGATATTTGGCAAAACTAATACAATTATGTTAAGTTTAAAAATAAAATAAAATTAGAAAAAAATAAAATGTATTAAATTATTAAAAAAAAAAAAAAGAGATAGAGAAAGCTTCTGACATAGACATCAGAAGGGGGCAGAAAGAGTGCCCCCTTACTAGTTTATAGCAAGAAGTTATACACCTATTAGCAAGCTGCTAATTAGAGAAAGGGAATGTCTCAAAATGCGAGAGTTTCACTAGGCCCCTCACCCACAACATGCATTTTGGGGTAGCATTGGCATAAGGTGAGTCATCCCAGGCCGTAAAACAATTGACATGAATCTTGAAGAAAGGCAGGTTTCCAAGCAAATACAAGTTTCTTTAACACAGCTTAAGAGAACATTTCCATGAGTAAAACATACTGGTTTGTTGAGCCATTATCAGTCCTCAGTCTTAGGTGGAACCGACTTGAAGAAAGGCAGATTCTAAAGTAAATACACAGTTCATTAAAATAGTTTAAGAAAAACATTTACATAAGAAAAACACATTGGTTAACTCAAGGTTTGAGAAAAGTTCAGTTCGGGCAGAACCAGATGTCATGGTAACACAGAGTTTTAAAAGAAACCTCCTTTTTATTTTGTATAGAGAAGAAAAAAAAATGTGACTTTTGTAGTTTGTTTCCTCCTGCCTCTTAAGAGAGAGGGAAAAAAGTCTGACATTTGCAGTCTATTTCCTCCACTTGGGGACCCCAGCCTTCCTGCCTGTTACCCTCTCATTATTTATATTCTTCTTAATCCAACTTTTGGAAAAGACCATAGCAACCCACTCCAGTATTCTTGCCTGGAGAATCCCATGGGCAGAGGAGCCTGGTGGCCTTCAGTCCATGGGGTTGCAAAGAGTTGGACATGACTGGATGACTAACACACACACTTTCTAAACCAACTTTGGGCTCCTGAAAGCAGTGGTGGCAGTGGTTTAGTGGCTCAGTTGTGTCCAACTCTTGCAACCCCAAGGACTGCAGCCTGCCAGGCTCCTCTGTCCATGGGATTTCCCAGGCAAGAATACTGGGGTGGGTTGCCATTTCCTTCTCCAGGCAATCTTCCTGACCCAGAGATTGAACCTACATCTCCTTCTTTGCAGGCAGTTTCTTTACTGACTGAGCCACCAGGGAAGCCTGAAAGCAATTCGAGCGTTCTATTTACTTTTGTACTTTAATAGCTAATGGAATCTGCAGAACCCAAGTGTACTTAGAAACTAAAATTAACAAGAAATAACGTTCATATAGTCTATTGTATATTTGAGGATTGTTACTGAATTGTATATTATGTTGCTTAAATTCTTTAACTCATTAGCATACCATGTGTTTGCATATCATTCACCATGGAACCCTGGATCCAAAAGATATGTGTCCAATGCACAGACACTTTGGGTCATACATTCGATAGTCCCTTAAATCTACTAAAGCTTTATGATACTTGTTACACACATGAGCATTCAGGGAAAAAACCTGCCTTTTTCTAATGCACATGGATAGAGAAAAGAAGTGAAGAGAAGAAAAGAGAGGCAGAGAGACAGTGAGTTGGATAATGCCTGTGATATCATTGAAAGTTTAGAGAAAAAGACAATTACAGAATATCAGCAACTTTCCAGCATTCAGAATTGAAGTTTCAATTCCTGTAATCTTTGGGCTTCCCTGGTGGCTCAGCTAGTAAAGTATCTGCCTGAAATTCAGGAGAAGCAGTTTCAATCTGTGGGTGGGAGGATTCCCCTAAAGAAGGGAGTGGCAACCCACTCTAAGAGATTCTTGCCTGGAGAATCCCATGGACAGAGGAGGCTGGTGGGCTACAGTCCATAGTGTCACAAAGAGTCAGACACGACTGTGTGACTGACACTACTACCACTATCTTAGTCTCCAATATACTCCCTTCAGTGGAGATAAGAATAAGAACACATTACAAATTACACAACACAGCCCACCAAATAGACACAGTTGTATCCCCAAGATAAGAAGTGTATGATATATTAACAGTTGTCTGTTCAGGAACATAAATCTCTCACTTTAAAACTTGCATAAGGAATCTTAGTATTTTGGACAAAATAGGATAAGAAGTGTGGGAAAAGGAGACAAATGGGTCAAGGAGATTCCTTTTTTTTTCTTTTTAATTTTTTTAAAGGAAATTCCTTTTGAAGTGTGAGAGAAAGAGGAACTCTAAATAAAACTGAAGCTTTATTAAAGGGAACACAAAAACAGTTTACACAGTTTGAGATTAAAATTCATCAATGTTGAACTTCAGTCCACTCATTGATTCAATTATTGATTGAGTAATCCATTCAAATACCATCCGACTTTAGGAAAGAAGAGATCCAGTTGTTCTTGTCACCATCCTTTCTTCAGTAACTTCTGGATTACTTGCTTGATCTCCTGGGTTCGCACCCCATAGACAATGGGGTTGAGGGCTGCGGGGATGACATGGTGGAGGACATTGAGCAAGACAGGCACGTCAGAGGACATTTTCTTTTCTACCACAAGCGTGAAGACAAAAACCAGAAGGATGGTGCTGAAGAAGAGGATCAGGATGAAGTGGGAGCCACATGTGCTTAGGGCCTTGGCCACAGCTCCCTGTGCCTTGAGTCTCAGCACAGCCTTCAGTATGAAGGTGTAGGAGAGGAAGATGAGGAGGAGGTCAGATCCCAGCAGAGTCCAGCCTCCAGCAAATTGGTAGAGACGATTGATGGTAATATCATTACAGGAGAGCCTGGAGACAGACATATTGGCACAGATGCAGTTCTCAATGACGTTTCTCCCACAGTAATGCAGACGTCCTGAGAGAATGGGGATGGGCAGTGTCAAAAAGACACTTCTGGACAAAATGAAAATGGCTGCCTTGGTTATAAATTGGTTAGTGATGATGGATGGGTACCTCAATGGATGGCAGATGGCCACATAGCGGTCGTAGGCCATGACCATGAATGTGCAGGACTCCATGGCAAAGAAACTATTCATGATGAACATCTGAAAGAAGCAGGCAAAGAAGCTGATGGACCTGAGGTCAAACCAAAAGATGGCCAGGACCTTGGGGATGACAGTGAGACAGACCACTGTGTCCAGTGAGGAGAGCAGGCTGAGCAGGTAGTACATGGGCTCATGCAGAGAGGTCTCCAGCCAGATGGTGATCAGGAGGGTGATGTTGGCACCAAGGGCCAGGAGCAAGAGGAAGCTAAGGGGCAGGGACAGCCAGTGCTGCCAGCTGGGGGACCTGACAAAACAGTTCAGAAGGAAGTCTGAAAACTCAGTGGAGATGCTGCCATTTTGGTGTGCTGTCATATTTTGTCATATAGTTCTGAAGCTTCCTTTTGGTGAGCTATAATTTTAGGATAAAATTAGTTACTAATTCAAGATATATTGCGACAGAAGAAATTGCTTTATTTAAGGGGCTTGTGGATCCTGGCAATTTATCCAAGCCTAGTGAATTTACATGTGCATCTTTTGTGCCCTGCTGGGAAGAGTCACATTACTTTAAACAATACAGAAGAATGAGATGATATGATTTCTTTGTAAATGTTTGATTTGTTCAGTGTTTAATTTTTAATTTTTATTGGGGTATAGTTGTTTCACACTATTGTGTTAGTTTCTACTGTACAAGAGAATTAATCATCCCTATGTAAACATATATGCCCTCCACTTTGAGCCCTCCTTCGACTCTACCCACCCATACCACTCTTCCAAATCATTACAGAGCACTGTGCTGAGATCCCTGTGCGATATTGTGGGTTCCCACTAGCTATCTATTTCACACATGTTAGGGTATGTCAGTCCCAAATTACCAATTCCTCTCTCCCACACCACTCTTATTTCAAAGTCTGTTCTCTACATCTTGTCTCTATTCCCGTCCTGGAAATGGTTCATCTGTACCGTTTTCCCATATTCCATGTGTATGAATTAATATATGATATTGATTTTTCACTTTCTGACTTGCTTCATTCTTCTAAAAACTATTTTCTTTATTTATTTTTGGCTGTGCTGGTTCTTGTTGCTGCATGGGCTTTTCTCTAGTTGCAGCCAGCAGGGACTACTCTCGTTGCGGGGCATGGGTTTCTCATTGTGGTGGCTTCTCTTATCGTGGAGCACGGGCTCTAGGGAACGTCAGCTTCAGTAGTAGTGGCATGTGGTCTCAGTAGTTGTGGTTCCTGAGCTCTAGAGCACAAACTGAGTAGTTGTGGCACACAGGCTCAGTTGTTCCGTGGCATGTAGGATCTTCCTGAATCAAGGATCAAGCCCACGTCTCCTGCATTGGCAGGCAGATTTTTTACCACTAAGCTACCAGGGAAACCCCTTTGCTCTCTATTTTTAATAGAATTGCTAAATTTTTACAGAAACTAAAGAGAAGGGGAAAATTACTTAGAAAGCTACTTTATAACAAGTATTTAAATTTGCATTCATATTTCTTCTTCATTACTTAAAAATGATTACATATACTATGGGTTTCCCAGGTAGCTCAAAAAATAAAGAATCTGTTGCAATAAGGGAGACCCAGGTTTGATTCCTGGGTCCAGAAGATCCTCTGGTGAAGGGACTGTCTACCCACTCCAGTATTCTTGCCTGGAGAATTCCATGGAAAAGGAGCCCTTGGGCTCCTGGGCTACAGTCCAGGGATCTCAAAGAATCAGACATGACTGAGAAACTAACATTCCCTTTTTTGCTTTTCACATAGACTATGATATCTACAATTTAACTGGAACAACATATTCAAATAAGTAGCAGGGGACAAACTCGGGACTCAGATAAATGACTGTAGACCTCCAGCCACCGTAATCTGAACTTTCCGATGTATTTATTAAAAAAAATTATACACTGAAAATAACGTTAGTGAATTTACATTTTTGTAAAAAGTCATTTTAAAATTGCCTTTTGTTCACTCTATTTCTTAGGTCTTCATATTAGGTGGATTCCTAACTCCTGGAAGAAACAACGTTAAAGGGAGAATGAGCAATTCCACCCAGTTCTGCTGGACTGATACTTAATAGTAAACAGGATGAAACTTGATTCTTCTGATTGCATTAGTGTGAGGATGGCGAGATTCACCTTTAGATTCTTTCCATCTCTGATTTCCCTTTTTTTGATACAATAATCCAGATATACATTCCCTCTTTCCTCCAGGCTAGTTCAAAGTTGCCATTGTTGTCTCATCATTTAGTTTCTCCTTGGCATGGAAATAGTAGGGTAACTAGTGTGATACTAAGGTCATAGAATTGAATTAGAAACCATCCCTACTCTGAAGCAGGGAAAACTAAAGCCATTCTGGGGACAACAGATAATAAGTGCTATAAGCAAAGACAGGGTCTTGTGCAAACTATCAGGAGAGAGTAGGAAAGGGCAGACTAATGGGCATGGGGACTAGGTTGGAGAAAGAATTGTGAGTAAAGTGATGTGGCACCCTCATTTACATTACAGATAAATGATTTTAAGCTTCTCCTCTCCTTGAATTGTGAAAGTGAAAGTCGCTCTGTCATGTCCAACTCTTTGCGAGCCCATGGACTGTATAGTCCATGGTATTCTCCAGGCCAGAATATTGGAGTGGGTAGCCTTTCCCTTCTTCAGGATATCTTCCCAACCCAGGGATTGAACCCAGGTCTCCCACATTGCAGGCAGATTCTTTACCAGCTGAGCCACAAGGGAAGCCCAAGAATACTGGAGTGGATAGCCCATCCCTTCTCCAGCAGATCTTCCTGACCCAGGAATCGAACCAGAGAGTCAAAAGAAGTCTGTAACTTGGAACAATGTGTAAGTAAGGACTTTCTGGAGACCTTTAGAGCGTTGCATTTAAATCTGTTTGCACAGTCTCATATAGTGTTATCATGTGGGTTTAGAAAGTTTTTATCAGAAGTTTATGAAATTCCCTCTTTTTTTCTCACTAGGTTGGTTCACTAACATAATATAATAGTACATATTGTTTAGCTGTTGAACTCTTACCACTTGCTGGGAACTGTGCTCAAATATTTAGGGATTCATCTCATTTAATTCTTCACCCTCCTGTAGATATGTTTTATTATCACCACATTACAAAGGAGGGGACTGATTCTCAAAATCATAACCATCTTCACAGTATTAGGCTAGTCCTATTCCTGTCTAATCCTAATCTAATGCTTTAGATTCAAATACTTTCTAGATTCCCTCTGGCCCTAATAAGGGATTCTATGATAATGTACAGGCCTTATCAACGTTATGGAAATATAAGCAAACTTCACTCATGATACAATTAATAGTTCTGAAAACAGAAGGGATACAGGGGAAGGACATTTGGCGTGGGGGCAGGGTGGCAAGGGAAAGGGCATTTTAATCACACCGTGAAGCCAGAAATGAAAAGTACTTTCATACTATTAGAAACCTACCTTTGCTTCTGTAGTGGTTCAGATAGTGTTTTTGTTTCCAGTTATGAATTCTAGTCTCCAAATGCAATTCCAATCCTAAGCTGGCTCCTCCCAGAGTCCCTGTTAGTGACCAGGGCTGGTTTCCAGAGGAGGGCGGAGGGGTGTCCCTTCCCAGGACTCCTCTCTTCGCTCTTCCTGGTCCTCTGCTTCCCCTTAAAAATGGTCCTGTCCACTCGGAGTTTGCCAGGCATGGCCTTCCCCCCTGATACATAGAAGAAATTAAATGATCTTCCAATTTTTTTTCTCTTGCTATTAACAGAATACATTAGGAGTGATGTTAACAATTTGGGGATGAAGTGTACACATATGTCATATAATAGTAACCATACTCTGAAGTAAGTGTGTCAAGTTGACTATCTTAGTAATTTACCTTTTCAAAGGACAAAGTTTTCAGCAGTATTAGGTGTCTTTTCTGCAGCTTAACTGCTAGGGTTTAGATATAGATGAAACAAAAGTTAGATCCAAAGCTGTCGAATATGTGCATACAGCTGTGTCCTGTGTCACTACAGTGAGGTAGAAATGCATATCTTATTGGCTATATTATTTTCATATTTTCAGTCTCTCTCCCTAATCTTAAGGGCACTTTCCCAGCTGTCTGGCATCTTCTTTTTCCTTTCAGTTGCAACTCTGACTCCTGCTTCCCACTGCTCATGGAGTCCCATTTCGTTCTTAATTAGTATCATACTGTGACTCTTGTTATTGGTTTCCTGAGTTTGTCCTCTAAGTGGAAAATGCCTAAGGATTCAATAAAGATTCTAAAACAATTTCCATAGCCATATTCTCTTTTTTGAAAAAAATTTCATAACTACACTCTCTTCACTTCTACTTAGTTCATCTTGTCTGGCAGTTCAAGGCTTTGCCTGATGGAGTTGCCCACAGGGAGAGAGAGATACTGGAAGTATAGGATGTCCTTAAGAGGAACGTCCTTATAAACATAACTTCCAGTGTTGTTGTTGTTGAATAGCTCAGTCGTGTCCAACTCTTTGTGACACCATGGACTGTAACATGCTAGGCTTTCCTGTCCTTCACTATCTCTCAGAATTTGCTCAAACTCATGTTCATTGAGTCAATGATGCCATCAAACCATCTCATTCTCTGTTGCCCCCTCCTCCTCCTGCCCTCAATCCTTCCCAGGATCAGAGTCGTTTCCAATGAATTAGCTCTTTGCATCAGGTGGCCAAAGTATTGGAGCTTCAGTTTCAGCATCAGTTTTCTCAATGAATATTCAGAGTTGATTTCCTTTAGTATTGACTGGTCTGATCACTTTGTTGTCTAAGGGACTCTCAAGAGTCTTCTCCAGCAACACAGTTCAAAAGCATCAATTCTTTGGCCCTCAGCCTTCTTTATGGTCCAACTATCATATCTGTACATGTTGAGTTGTAACCAAAGGACCTTCTACATGTTCTGGGTGCTACATTCAATCAACTCTGCCTTTCTCTGCCTCTTTCTCTTAGAATACACTCATTCACTTATAAGTTTGAGGCAAAAAGAAAAATCTAACAAGCATACCACTGTCACAATGACTGAGCTCCTGTTAACTCTGCTTGTACAACACAATGTAGAACTCCAGGCTGCCCAGTTCCAAATGTCTCCTCTAAATACCACCTCCATCTTTCAGATTTTGTCAACTGATCCTTTCTCCTTTCTTCCTCTGAAACAGTTTTACATTTAAGTTTTACAAGTCACAGCCCCAAATCTCACTATCTTTAGGAAGTTTTTTTTTAGGTAGAGATTTCAAAGTGCTCCCTTAAAGAATCAAGAAATCCATGCATGGAAGCAGAAAAAATGTTGAAATAGCCTTAAGAGGGTACAGCTAACTGCAACAACTGGTGATTCAGACATGAGTGTCCATGGGGAACCTGAAGAAAGATGCATGATTTATTTTTTTTCCTCAAGAGATTTGGAATTATTATTTCTAGAAGTAGGATGAAATTTCTAATAAAGAAGTAAGATTAATTTGTCTCTTTTTTCCACTCTCTGACCTTTATTTTCTCTGGAATATTTGTTCCTATGCGTTCTTCAATGCATATGTTATTCAAGAAATATTGAAAAACCCACTCAGCCTTAAATATAAAGAAGCATTAATTTCTGCTCTTGTTCTCTTTGAGAGTTTGCCATTAGAACTTGCCAATAAGAGCACTAGAGCTGAGAACCTGGAGCTAATGGTTACTGGTTCCAGCCAGGGGTAGAAAGAAGCAGGGAAAGTAGAATGTCCAAGTCTAAAGTGGATATGAAGCCACCCAAACTTTTCCCCAAGCTGTAGGAGAGGCCACAGATAACACTATGGGAGCCCTGTTTGATGAAGTGTTAAGGTTGTTAACATTCATGTAACTCCACAGAACCCAGACAGACCTGTAAGATGTGTCTCTGAAATGTAGTTACAGACATTATTGCCGATATCCAGTGGCAGATACCTCTTTGATCTTTGGGCATCGTTTTCTTGTTTTGGCAGCTGTAGTTTTAGATATTATTTAGATTGAACTGCCATCTGAGGAGCTACTTTCTGATACCCCCCTGACTCTCAATTGTGATTTCTGTTTTCGCCATCTTAAGTTATATAGAATAAATTTAATTCCTATCCCATTATTCCAGTACTTTTGCATGAATACTTTGTGCCCAGTGTCCATACTCCCAATTTTCATAAGTGTGGGCCAGATGATGCACTTTCAAGCTCCCCACCACCCGTTAGTGTCCCATGGACAAACTTCACCTCCTCTGCAT
>NW_011493823.1:7534-8123 GCF_000754665.1 Bison bison bison | reverse complement strand
ACCTCTGGGAATCTAGCCCCACATTGGCATGTGCTCTGTTGGCAGTTAGTCTGTCTCCTGCATATGGGTCTTACCTACATCCCTATCTGTTTATATGTATTTGCATATTCATATTTGATGTATTCCATTGATCCTATAAACTCACTCAGAAGTTCTCATGGGAATCCTGCACATGCTTAATAGATAGGGACATCCAAAATTATGCTTCTAAATGGATAGATGTTACCTTATGATGATGTTTATCATCTTATTTATAAAATTGCAAGACAAATTTGAAGAACATATTACTGAGAAAATACCTTGTGTTTTTCAGAAGGTTAATATGACAGTAACATTTCCTTCTCAGTTCTGTAATAATCTAAATAGGAAGGAATTTGAAAAAGAATAGATACATGTATATGATAACTGAATTCAGATAACTGAATCACTTTGCTGTACACATGAAACTAACAGAACATTGCCAATCAACTATGCTCCAATATAAAATTTAAAGCGTCTGTTGCTCTGTGTGAGTTGACTTCATTATTTTTCACTGTGGTTCAATTTCCATTGTACTTATTATTCTTTTTGATGTAAATAAACAACACTC
>NW_011493823.1:5590-7175 GCF_000754665.1 Bison bison bison | reverse complement strand
CATTTATAGTTATAATAAAATATTGGGTATATTAACTGTGCTGTAAAATATGTCCTTGTAGCTTATTTGTTTTGTACATAGAAGTTTGTATCTCTTAATTCTCTTCCATATTTCCCCTCCTCCTTTCCCTCTCCTCACTGGTAACCACTAGTTTGTTCTCTATGTTGGTTGGTCTGTTTCCTTTTTGTTATAATCACCAGTTCCTTTTATTTTTTAGTTTTCATATATAAATGATATTATACAGTGTTTTTCTTCTTTCTCTGACTCATTTCACCAAGCATAATACCCTCTAAGTCCATGCATGTTGTTGCAAATGATAAAATTTCATACTTTTTTAATAGTGAATAATATTACATTTGTATATATATCTTTATTTAATTAAGGTATCAGTGATGTACAGCGCATTTCCCATGGGTGTACAATATAGTGACTCAGAATTTTTAATTTTTATACTTTATAGTTATTATAAAATAACCACTATATTTTATGTGTTGTACACTACATCCTTGTAGCTTATTTATTTTATATATAGTAGATTGTACCTTTTAATCCCCTACTCTTATCTTGCTCCTCCCCACTGGCAACCAGTAGTTAGTTCTCTAGATCAGTGAGTCTGTTTCTTTGTGATATTCAATAGTTTGCTATACTTTTTACATTCCATATAGAAGTGATATCATACAGCATTTTTCTTTCTCTAAATTATCTCACTAAACATAATATCCTCCAAATGCACTCATGTTGCTTCAAATTGGAAATTTTCATTCTTTTTTATAGCTGAGTAGTATGCCAGGGTACATATAGATATAGACAGTGATATAGTGAAGGACAGGGAGGCCTGGTGTGCTGCAGTCCATGGGGTTGCAAGGAGTCAGATATGATTTAGTGAGTGAACAACAACTACATATATATATGTGTGTATATAGATAGATAGATAGATAGATAGATATAGAACTTCCTTGGTAGCTCAGCTGGTAAAGTATCTGCAATGCAGGAGACCACTGTTTGATTCCTGGGTTGGGAAGATCCCCAAGAGAAGGCATAAGCTACCCACTCCAGACACTCCAGTATTTTTGGGCAACAGCAATATATATATATATATATATGTATATCACACACACATACACACACACACACGCACACACATGTGTATCTTTCCAGGTTGCACTAGTAGTAAAGATTCTGCTGGCAATGCAGGAGCTGCAAAAGACCTTGGCTTGATTCCTGGGTCAGGAAGAACCCTGGAGGAGCGCATGGCAGTGTACTCCAGTATTCTTCCTGGAGAATCCCATGGACACAGGAGCCTGTGGGCTACTGTCCATGGGGTCACAAAAAGTTGGACATGACTAAAGTGACTTAGCATAGCACAGCACACACACACACACACACACACACATTTTCTTTATGCATTTATCTGTTGAAGGACACTTGAGTGTCCATCATCTTCTTTATTCATTTTCTGTTGATGGACACTTGGATTGCTTCCATATTTTGCTGCTACTGCTAAGTCGCTTCAGTTGTGTCCGACTCTGTGCGACCCCAGAGACGGCAGCCCACCAGGCTCCCCCGTCCCTGGGATTCTCCAGGC
>NW_011493823.1:4215-5490 GCF_000754665.1 Bison bison bison | reverse complement strand
TCCAGGCAAGAACACTGGAGTGGGTTGTCATTTCCTTCTCCAATGCACGAAAGTGAAAAGTTAAAGTGAAATCTCTCAGTCGTGTCTGACTCTTAGCAACCCCACAGACTGCAGCCTACCAGGGTCCTCCATCCATGGGATTTTCCAGGCAAGAGTACTGGAGTGGGGTGACATTGCCTTCTCCTCCATATCTTAGCTATTGTGAATAATGCTACTGTGAACATTGGGGTGCATGTATCTTCTTGAATTAGTGTTTTCCTTTTTTTTTTTTCAGACATATACCTGGGGGTGGAATTGCTGGATCATATAGTAGTTCTGTTTGTTTTAGTGTTTCAGACACCTCCATACCGTTTTCCACCGTGACTTCACACATTTACATTCCCTCCAACAGGATACATAGATTCCTTTTCTCCACATCTTTGCCAGCATTTGTAATTTGTGTTCTTTTTGATGATAGTCATTTTCGGAGGTGTGAAGTGATATTTCATCACTGTGGTTTATGATTTGCATTTCCCCTATGATAGCTGTATGAAGCATCTTTTCATGTTCTTTTTGACCATTTGCACTGACCATTTGCATTTCCTCTTTGGAAAATTGTCTATTCAGTTCTTCTGCCCATTTTTAAAATTCAGTTTTTTTTGATGTTGAGTTTTATGAGTTGCTTATATATATTAGATATTAATTACTTTTTATCATATCATTTCAAATATTTTCTCCCATTCAGGGAGTTGTTTAATTTTATTGATGATTTCTTTTGCTGTGCAAAAGCATATTTGTTTATCTTTGCTTTTATTTCTTTTACTTTAGGAGACAATCCAAAAAACTATTTTTGTGATGTATGTCAGAGTGTTCTGATTATGTTTTCCCCTGGGAATTCTATGGTATGCAGTCTTACATTTAGAAACTTTGTATTTCTAAAGTACACATTTAGTGCTATGTATAGCATGATGTATATCTCTCCAAGTATGACTTTAGTGGCATTTCAAAGATTTTGATATGTTGTATTTTAAATTTTTTGGTTAAAAATCATCTCTTTTTGTGCATCGAACCTGGACTGGCAACTCGTTTCATACATGATATTATACATGTTTCAATGTCATTCTCCCAAATCTTCCCACCCTCTCCCTCTGCAACAGAGTCCTTAAGACTGTTCTATACGTCAGTGTCTCTTTTGCTGTCTCGTACACAGGGTTATTGTTAGCATCTTTCTAAATTCCATATATATGCGTTAGTATACTGTATCGGTGTTTTTCTTTCTGGCTTACTTCACTCTGT
>NW_011493823.1:2637-2974 GCF_000754665.1 Bison bison bison | reverse complement strand
ACACTGACATGAATCCGCCATGCGTATACATATGTTCCCCATCCTGAACCCTCCTGCCACCTCCCTCCCCATCCCATCCCTCAGGTTCATCCCAGTGCACCAGCCCTGAGCACCTTATCTTATGCATTGAACCTGGACTGGCTGTCTGTTTCATATATGATAATATACATGTTTCAATGCGAGTTTCTCAAATCATTCCACCCATGCCTTCTCCCCCAGAGTCCAAAAGACTGTTCTATACCATCTGTGTCTCTTTTGTTGTCTCACATATAGGGTTATTGTTACCATCTTTCTAAATTCCATATATATGCATTAGTATACTGTATTGGTATTTTTC
>NW_011493823.1:1667-2134 GCF_000754665.1 Bison bison bison | reverse complement strand
AACTGTAGTACACTTATTAAAACCAAGAAATTCAGTCCAGTACAATACTATTAACTAAACTCCACGTGTTATTCTAACTTCAATAGTTTCCCCACTGTCCTTTTTCTTTTCCAGGATCTTATTTCCAGTATCACATTGCATTTAGTTGTTGTTTCTGCTTCATCTCTTCCATCTATAAAAACTTCTTCACTCTTTCCTTATCTTTCATGATCTTGATACTTTTGAAAATCAGTTATTTTGCTAAATGTCTCCTGATTTAGTTTTTTCTGATGCTTTTCTACTGATTCGAATGGGGCATTTTGGTATGCCTTTATTTTAAAACTTCCAAAAGTCTCCAGTACATTAACACTGGTGAAAGAAATCAAAGAGGACACTAATAGATGGAGAAATATGCCATGTTCATGTTTCGGAAGAATCAATATAGTGAAAATGAGTATGCTACCCAAATCAATCTATAGATTCAATGC
>NW_011493823.1:1181-1567 GCF_000754665.1 Bison bison bison | reverse complement strand
TTGGATCGCAGCCATTCTGACTGGCATGAAATGGCACCTCATTGTGGTTTTGATTTGCATTTCTCTGCTAATGAGTGACGTTGATCATCTTTTCATGTGTTTGTTAGCCATCTCTATGTCTTCTTTGGAGAAATGTCTGTTTAGTTCTTTGGTCCATTTTTTGGGTGGGTCATTTGTTTTTCTGGAATTGAGCTGCAGGAGTTGCTTGTATATTTTTGAGATTAATTAAATAAACTTTTTTAAAGAAATAAACTAGTGAATGTAGACTTAAAAAACAAATAAATTGGCAAAATTTGTAGGTCACTAGATAGTGATAAATGCTATGCAGAATAGTGATAAATGTTTAGTGATAAATGCTAAACAGACAAGGGATTAGAAAATTGTTT
>NW_011493823.1:517-1081 GCF_000754665.1 Bison bison bison | reverse complement strand
TGTATGGAAATACAAAAAATCTTGAATAGCCAAAGCAATCTTGAGAAAGAAGAATGGAACTGGAGGAATCAACCTGACTTCCTACAAAGCCACAGTTATCAAGACAGTATGGTACTGGCACAAAGACAGAAATATAGATCAATGGAACAAAACAGAAAGCCCAGAGATAAATCCATGCACCCATGGACACCTTATCTTTGACAAAGGAGGCAAGAATATACAACGGAGAAAAGACAATCTCTTTAACAAGTGATGCTGGGAAAACTGGTCAACCACTTGTAAAAGAATGAAACTAGAACACTTTCTCACATCATACACAAAAATAAACTCAAAATGGATTAAATATTTAAACGTAAGACCAGAAACTATAAAACTCCTAGAGGAGAACATAGGCAAAACACTCTCTGACATACATCACAACAGGATCCTCTATGACCCACCTCCAAGAATATTGGAAATAAAAGCAAAAATAAACAAATGGGACCTAATTAAACTTAAAAGCTTCTGCACAACAAAGGAAACTATAAGCAAGGTGAAAAGACAGCCTTCAGAATGGGAGAAAAT
>NW_011493823.1:0-336 GCF_000754665.1 Bison bison bison | reverse complement strand
CAGAGAAATGCAAATCAAAACCACAATGAGATACCATTTCATGCCAGTCAGAATGGCTGCGATCCAAAAGTCTACAAACAATAAATGCTGGAGAGTGTGGAGAAAAGGGAACCCTCTTATACTGTTGGTGGGAATGCAAACTAGTACAGCCATCATGGAGAATAGTGTAGAGATTCTTTAAAAAACTGGAAATAGAACTGCCTTATGACCCAGCAATCCCACTGCTGGGCATACACACCCAGGAAACCAGAATTGAGAGAGACACATGTACCCCAATGTTCACTGCAGCACTGTTTATAATAGCCAAGACATGGAAGCAACCTAGATGTCCATCAG
>NW_011493822.1:14514-15069 GCF_000754665.1 Bison bison bison | reverse complement strand
ATAAGGAGATGAGATTGTATGGGCCTCTGCAGTTTACCATCCTGTGCTCCTCACAGTGTCTGGACTAAAGAACATGTGTTGAATAAATCTGCACAAGATGCTGCACTACACAGTCTTATTTAATCTTCACAACAGCCTTGTGAAACAGGAAGGGCAGCAGTTATTCCCATTTCACAGGAGAGAAGTTCCCAGACACCATGCCATCATCCTCACTCAGGTTAATTATGCACTGACCCTGTGCTAAGTGCTGTGAACGTATTAACCTGCTTAATGCCCACAACATCAAGATATTGGTAAGTGTGTGAATAGTATCCTCATTTTATTGGTAAGAAAATTGAAACACAGAGAAATTAAATAACTATCATATAAGCATTAACATAACTATAACTGGCTACTACTATCAATAACTAGCACCATGATTGAACCCAGGAAGTTGGCTCCAGGGTCCATACTTATAACCATCACAACATCCTGCCTGGAGATTTGCCTGCCCAGTAGTATCTACCTACTTTGGCCTTGATCACACAGCTAGTTGATGGCCAGGCCAAGGCTACT
>NW_011493822.1:9738-10216 GCF_000754665.1 Bison bison bison | reverse complement strand
CTCCACAGTCAAGAATGTCTGGTTCTGAGTGAGAGGCTACATCATTGTGGTTATCCAGGTCATTAATATCTTTATTTTACAGTTCTTCTGTGTATTATTTCCATCTCTTCTTGATCTCTTCTGCTTCAATTAGGTCTTTACTGTTTCTGTCCTTTATTGTGCCCATCTTCAGATGAAATGTTCCTTTGATATTTCCAATTTTCTTGAAGAGATCTCTAGCCTTACCCTTTCTGTTGTTTTCCTCTATTTCTTTGTATTGTCCATTGAAGTCCTTCCAGTCTCTCCTTGCTATTCTCTGGAACTAGGCATTTCATTCTAGGAGGTGGTTGGGGCATAGACTTGGATTACTGAAATGTTGAATGGTTTCCCTTGGAAATGAATTGAGACCATTCTGTTGTTTTTAAGGTTGCACTCAAGAACTGCATTTTGGACTCTTGTTGACTATGAGGGCTATTCCATTTCTTCAAAATGATTCTTG
>NW_011493822.1:5279-5608 GCF_000754665.1 Bison bison bison | reverse complement strand
CCAGAGGATTTCATCCAAGATCAATAAAAGCCAGGGTTTATTCAGACAGAACCAGAACAACCTGAACCACTGGGTGGGGATCCATTTCTATTCCCCTTACCCATCCATACAGTGATATAAGATTTAGTTAAAGAATCTATTAGAATACACAATAGCTACATATTTCCAGTGGCTGATTTTCTCAATATGCAATCCTGATTTAACTACAAAAATACAGTATGGACCAAATTAAGAGTCTTCATTCAACCTATTTTCTTCTAGTACATCTTTAAAATAACTATTCTAAGTAAGTCACAGAGTAAATGTAATTCAGATACTTATTCTATTAA
>NW_011493822.1:4842-5179 GCF_000754665.1 Bison bison bison | reverse complement strand
ACCTCACACCAGTCAGAATGTCCATCATCAAAAAATATACAAACAATAAATGCTAGAGAAGGTGTGGAAAAAAGGAACCTCTCACACTATTAGAAGTAATGTAAATTCTACAGTCACTTTGGAGAACAGTATGGAGGTTCCTTAAAAAATAGAAAATAGAATCACCATATGACCCAGAAATCCCACTACTGGGCATATACCTTGAGAAAACCATAATTCAAAAAGACACATGCACCCCAGTGTTCATAGCAACACTATTTACAAAAGCTAGGACATGGAAGCCACCTAAATATCCATCAACAGATGAATGGATAAAGAAGGCATTTAAAGTTTTTCT
>NW_011493822.1:0-786 GCF_000754665.1 Bison bison bison | reverse complement strand
GGAGACTGGAGAGACTGAACCAAAGACTCAGAAATCACAGTGGGAGTTCCTGGAACTGGAGATGGTTGAGACTTCTCATTCCCCTTCTCAAAAAAGGAAAAAATATCTATCCCGGATTTTAGGAACTCAGAATAAGGTCCTCTTTCCACCATTTTGCCCTAAAATTAAAACAAAAAAAATGAGAGAAATTAATTGATATTTGATAATATTAAACCAACCTAAATACTAATCAAAAAAGTTATCTGGTCTTAAAATATGATTTTTGAAGAAAAAAAAAAATGATCCCTGGGTCTAGAAGTCTTGTTGAGAAATCTAGTTCAGTCAGCTTAGTACACAACTGAGCACTGCATTCTCTGCCAAACCCTGTCCCAGTGTTAGGTCCTGGGGGATATGAAAGAAAGGTGTGCTCATGTGTTAAAAATAAAGGCCATTGATATGACTACCCTGGGCACTTAGGGAAGCAAGAAGCACAGAGGTTGGTGGGAGGATCAGCACAGTCTTTTTAGACAACACGGGAATTGAGAGAAGCCTCATGTGGCAATTCTAGGAAAGAAATTTAAACTTAACCCAGAGGTGGGCACAAGCACATCTGCATATGAGTAAGAGTCACTCATTAAATCTTCACTGACCACTGTCACTGTCACACTATCATGTGCCTGGCTGGGATAATAGGAGCCAGCCCCGGACAGAAAACCCATGAGAGGCAACTCCATGGTCTCTACAATGGCCCCCACACACTCAGCAAGTTCCCAACTGAAAATTCAATATTCCACTTTTTAAAGTAAT
>NW_011493821.1:14590-15171 GCF_000754665.1 Bison bison bison | reverse complement strand
ACCCATGTCTCCTGCAGCTCCAGACTTGCAGGTGGATTCTTTACTGCTGAGACAGTGGGGAAGCCCATGTCTCTTGCATTGTGGTCCTGGGACTAGCAGCCTAATTAGAGAATGTATTAGAAATGCGAATGCAGATTCTGGATTCTAGGCCCCATCTCAGACCTACTGAATCAGAAAGTCCTGGGTGGGACCCAGCAAAGATGCCTTTTAACAAGCCCTCCAGGGGATTCTGATACAGATGGAAGGTGTAGCCTCATTGCATCAAATGATCCAAGAGCTGGCTTCCCCTTGCTGAAAGCTCACCAGAGACCCAGCCAGTACTAACTGTAGAACGTGTGTGAGGCATAGTGGGGCTTGTGTTTAAATAGTACTTTTCCCCTAAAGTACCTCTGTGCTCCTTTAGCTTTTCTATCCCTACATGCTCCTGTAAGGTATGGAGAGCCTGAAATTTGATTTCCCCCAGCAGGGCTCTGAGGCTTAGAGGGGTTTTGATCCACACATCAACTGGGGAAGAACAGAAGCTGGGACCTGGGTCTCTGGACTCCAGTGCTTGTCTTCTAGGTCAGGTCCCCCATGAAGTC
>NW_011493821.1:13345-14490 GCF_000754665.1 Bison bison bison | reverse complement strand
CCCATGAAGTCTTTGTCAGCTCAGGGTCCTCACTCTGCTTCTGGCAGAGGGCTGGTTTTCTGATCCTCATGGGTGAAGGTGGGTCTTTATGTGCCTTTACCGTAGGCTAAGTGGCCCACTGGGCAGTTGAGGGGGAGGCCTAGCCACAGTGGGCTCTCCAACCCCTCAGGATAAAAAGGTCAACCAAGTTGACCTTCCACGTGGACCCCCAACTAGGGACAGTCTCCACCTCCCCCTATATTAAGCAGTCTAGAGGGTACAGTTCATTTGATCTGGTGCCCAGATGGTGGGAGTCCTGACTTGGGCCTGTACTCAATGGCCAAGGATGGGAAATCACACATCCATGATCATCTGTCTTCTGGGTAACTATGGCAGAAGCTAAAAGTGAAGGTTCTGGGACTTCCCTGGGGGTCCAGTGGTTAAGACGCCATGCTTCCAATGCAGAGACCATGGCTTCCATCCCTGATTGGGGAACTAAGATCCCACATGCGGTGTGGCCAAAAAAAAAAGCAAAGAAATGAAGGTTTCTCATTTAGAGGGCAGCAAAGGTGGCATGGCATTGTTGTTGGGAACTAGACTTGTCATTTTATCCCCTATCGCCAAATCTACATCTTCTCCGATGTTCCCCATCCCACTGAGTGGTACCACCACCCACACCAGAAATCTGATCGTTGGCCTTTTACCACCGTCATCCCATCCAATCCAATCAATTGGATCTGATCATTTCCCACATTCATTCCTACTGCTCCTAGTTTGGGCTTCCCAGGTGGCGCTAGTGGTAAAGGGCCCACCTGCCAATACAGGAGAGGCGATTCAATCCCTGGGTCAGGAAGATCCTCTGGAGAAGGAAATGGCAACCCACTCCAGTATTCTTGCCTAGGAAATCCATGGACAGAGGAGCCTGGCGGGCTACAGTCCATAGCATTGCAAAGAGTTGGACACAACTGAAGCAACTTAGTACATAACACACCTCCTGTTTTATTTAGTTCAGATCTGATCATCCTTGACTTGGTCTATTACAACAGCTTCAATACTGGTCTCCCTGCCTCTTATCTCACCCTATTTCAATCAGCAGCCAGATGAGGAGCCCTGTCCATTACCATGTAAAATATAGTCTGAGGACCAGCAGCACCTGGGAGCCAGTT
>NW_011493821.1:8252-11322 GCF_000754665.1 Bison bison bison | reverse complement strand
AAGACGCCCACTTAGATATCCAAGTGCAGATAGTGAGCAGACTGTGAGCTGTGTGAGCCTGGAGTTCAAGGCAGCGGTCCAGACTGAGATGAAAACGTTGGAGTCATCAGCAGGTATTAAAGCCATGCGATTGGTTGACATAACCCAGGGAATGAAAGTCTGTAGAGAATAGAAAAGCTCTTGAGTTCTGCAGCCTGGTTCTCTCCATCATTTAGAGGTCAAGGAGCTGAGGAGGAAGCAGTGACAGAGATCGAGAGGAAGCGGGCTGTAAGGCAGGAGTGGGGGGAGCTAAGACAGCAGCATCCCAGAAGCCAAGTGAAGAATGTTGCAAGACACAGAGGGTGCCTAAGATGAGGCCTGAGAATTGGCCATTGCATCTAGCAATGGAAAGGTGATTTGTGACCTGGACAGGACCTGTTTTGGTGCACTGGAGGTGGGGTGGGTGGGAATGGGGAGGTAGATGCGGAAGTCTGATTACCTCAGGTTGAGAGAGACCTGCAAGAGAGGAATTGGAGACATGGCAGTATAGACAAGTGCTGTCCAGTAAAAGCTTGGTAGCAACATAAGTGATATCAAATTTCCTTGTAGTCACACTAAAGAAAGGTAAAAGAAATGGGTGAAATTAATTTTAATAATGTAACTGATATTTAACCCACTATATCTAAAATATTACCCTTCCTGAATAATCTGTAAAATCATTACTGGGATATTTTACATCCTTTGAAATCTGGTAGTGTTTTTTACACTAATAGCACAACTCAGTTCAGACTAGCCCAATCTCAAATGTTGACTAGCCATGCATGGCAGTGGCTACCATATCAGACAGGGGAGGTGTGGAGAATTCTCTCAAGGAGTTTTGCTGTAAAGATGAGCAGAGGAATGGAATGTGCAGGGGCGAAGTGAGGTCACGTGTGTGTGGGTTTGTTTTAGAATGGGAGCCGTTAGTTACGTGTGTTTAGTTTATATGCTAATGGGAATAATCCAGTAGAGAGGAAGAACTCGATATAAGAGAAAGAGGAAAGAGTTTTGGGGGAAATATTGAGGAGGCAAGAGTGGATGGCATTGGGATACAAAAGGGAAGGCCTGCCTTGGGCAGGATCCTGGGCAGTTCATCCATGGGAACAGGGTGAAGGCAGAGCACATTGGGTACTGACGTGGATATGTGCTTAGATGTGATCATGAGTGCTTATGGGAATTTTTGTCTGATTTCTTTTTTCTCAGTGAAGTAGGAATCGGGGTCCTCATCTGAGAGTGAGGATGGGATACAAGTATTGAAGCGAGGAGACAATATTAAATTGTGACCTGAGGGAGTGAATGGGCTGGGGGAGTGTAGTATAATTGCCTGGCAACACGGAAGATGCACTTCAGGTGTGTGTGATCACGAAACTCAAGTGAGAACAGCCAGCACTGTTTTTTCTCCAGCCAGATTGAACTGGCAAGGAAGAAGAGCAGGTTGGGACTGACCTAAGCCGGGCTGGGGATTTTTCAAGATGAGTACAGGCATAATGAGAGTTGCCGTGCCATCAGAGATGTAGGGCAGGGATCATTCAAGTGGTGGGCCATGGAAATGCAGGAGAGAAGGAACTGTGAGGGACAGCAAAAATGATGGCAGGACCCATGGACCACAGACTCCAGCGGGTCAAAGGGGGTCAGCTGGAAAGACATAAGTGGTGGGTGGAGAGGGAATACTTGACTTAATGAGGGGCTACAGGTATTCATAATTATCCGATCTCAGGCATGACCTTGAGAATGACTGGCTGAGGCGAGATGGGAACAAAATCATTGAGGAGGGGAGCTGAGAGGTGAGGGTTCTTATTAGATACATACTGAAATGATCAAGAGCTATGGCAGTAGTGTTTTTAGAGAGAGGGGTGCTAAGCTAGGTACTAATATCCTTGAGGAATATTGAGAGCCATGACCTGTACGTCTGTAGGCAGCTGTAAAAGGGAAGGGTAGTTGGTGGTTGGTACAGTATGGTGGTTGTGGGGTTTTCGGGAGAAAGGAAGGTCAGTGGTCTGGAGACAACAATGCAAAGACAGACGTTTCCTACTCCTGCAGTGCAGGAGATGGAAGAAACTACAGTTGCATCCCTGGGTCGGGAAGATGCCCTGGAGGAGGGCATAGCAACGCACTCCACTATTCTGGCCTGGAGAATCCCATGGACAGAGGAGCCTGGTGGGCTACAGTCCACAGGGTCACAAAGAGTTGGACACGACTGTAGCAACTTGGCACACCCTCTTTCTTGTATGAGCTCAAGGAAAAAAAACAATGACTGCTTTACAGTACTAGAGATGAAGCAGGGTCCTTGTGTCAAGTGGTAGATCATGAAAGAGCAAAAGGATGTGAAAGGGTCATTCAGAGAATTGATTGAGACACTGGGAGTGTGGCTAATGATTTCTCTGTAACTTTGCATATCCTGTTCCCTTTGCCTGGCATTCTCTTCCTTACCGTATGTACATGGAAGCCTTTTCTTCAGTCTTTTACCACTCAGCTCATGCCTCACTACTTTCCCAAAATTGCTCCAGCAAAGATCACCAGGGATCAGCATGTTGCCAAACCCAGTGGAAATAGTTGTATTTATTGCACTCTGTAGAGAAGTGTGTTCCCAGCAGTTTTCTGTGATGATGGGAATGTTCTATCTCTTCCCTGTCCAGTATGGTAGCCACTAACCATGTGTGGTTATCAAGCACTTGAATGTGACTAGTGCTACTGAGGAATCGGAGTTCTAATTTTACTTCATCTTTATCCATTTAAATGGAAATTGCCACATGTGGCTTGTTACAGTCTTTAATCTTGTCTTCAGTCCTGTCTTCTCATGGATCTTCTTTCTCCTGACAGAAGACCATCTTCTGTGTATTGGTGTTCTTCAGGCTCTGTCCTGGTGCTTTAATCTCATTCTGTGTACTCTTCCTTGTTGATCTTACCCATACCCCAAGCTCTGTTTGCAGGCCATCTCCCTCTCCTGAGCTCTAGACCTGGGGTACCCTGTAGGCATTCAGTGTCAGCATGCCCCCAGCCTGAGCTCTCCTCTCCCCTAAATCGATTCCTCTGTTGTTGAGCTCATTGACCT
>NW_011493821.1:5708-6259 GCF_000754665.1 Bison bison bison | reverse complement strand
GTAAACGTCGTTGTGTAAATAAAGGCTGTTTGCTGGGTGTTGGAGGTATTCGACAGCAGTCCACAAAGTAACATTGTTGAGCCAAAAGGCTTAGACTTTATAGGTGCTCCAGAAAGTCTGTACCACCCTTTTCTGCAGCAGCGATGGTTTTTTGAGTGCTTACTGTATATCTGGTGCTGGAGGTGAAGTGGTGATTCAGAAACTGCCCGCCCCTCAGAGACCTGATAGTCTGACTTGAGATGGATTTTGTTCAGTCATTCAGTCGCGTCCAACTCTTTGTGACCCCATGGACTGCAGCACACCAGGCTTCCTGTTCTTCATCATTTTGGAGCTTGCTCAAACTCCTGTCCACTGAATCAGTAATGCCATCCAATCATCATCTGCAGTCATCCCCTTCTTCTGCCTTCAATCTTTCCCAGCATCAGGGTCTTTTCCAGTGAGTCGGCTCTTCCCATCGGGTGGCCAAAGTATTGGAGTTTCAGTATCAGTCCTTCCAATAAATATTCAAGATTGATTTCCTTTAGGACTGACTGGTTTGATCTCCTTGCAGT
>NW_011493821.1:4389-5608 GCF_000754665.1 Bison bison bison | reverse complement strand
AGGGGACAGGGCCTTTAGGGGAGGACAGGGGAGGGTTGCTGAAGCGTGGCTGAGGATACTTCCCTGTCTGGTCCTTCCTGTCCCCCCTTCCCCCCAGCCACCACTCACGGGGTTGTCACTACTGCCCAGATGCCACCAAGGGGAGCCAAGCAGAGGCTGGAGGGAAGGGATACCTGGGAAAACCTGCTCAGTGGGGTTCTAAGCACCTGTGGATCCTCCAGGTTCCCTCTTCCCTTTCATGTCCTCAACAGCCAGGATGAAAACACAGGGCTGAGTTCCCACTCATTCAGTAGACAGGAAAACGCACCCAGTGTAAGTGCATTCCAAGGGCTGTGCTAGATGCTAGGAACTCAGAAAGGATCCCACTCGGTCCTCAACTCTGAGGCCCTCATCTAGATGGGTAGACAAAGAGCTGGGACAGTGTGGTGTGGTGGAGGGCTGGAGAGGCGGCAGTGAGGGCATTGAGTCCCTTGGCATGTCTGAGAGCCCAGTACTCTGCTGTTGACATTGGCTGTGGTGCTGCCTGTCTCTTGGCCTCAGTTTGTCCATCTATAAAGTGGACAGATGACTCCGACACTCGCAAAGGGCTTTCTGCCTCAGGTGTGCAGTGATCCTGCACCTTGTTCACGGAGCAAGCCTGAGCTTCTTCCCCAGAAGACCCAGCAGGCTTCTGTCGCCCTGTCTCCGCTCCTCCCCCTCCCCACGGTGGTGTTCTGCCTCTGGTCTTCTTCCTTGCTCTGTCTATTTAGGCTCCTGTGACTTTAGTTACCGTCCTGTGCTCATGACACCTGTGGCTGGATGCTCCATCCTATCCTTTTCACTGAGATTGCAGTTCATATCATGATGAAAATAATCAGCGTTTGTTAAATCCCAGATATGGCACTCCAATCATGGCTTAAATGATCTGTGAAGTAGGCCACAGCACCCTCTTTTGTAGATGAGTGAAATTGAGTTTGAGATACAGCAGCTGGCCCACGACCCTGAGGTCGCTAAGCAACCAGAGCCAGGATTTGAGAACCCATGTCTGCCCAGCTCCAGTGCCCACAGTGCCACCCCCGTCATGCTGTATTTCCCAGAGTGCATACAGCCCAAGAGACACTTTCACTGGGGTATTTCATGGATGCCTCAACTCGAACATGTCTAAAATTGGCCTCATTTCTCCACCTTGTCTACAAAATCTGCCTTTTCTTCTTCTCCATCACAGCAAGTGGCACCACCA
>NW_011493821.1:3681-4289 GCF_000754665.1 Bison bison bison | reverse complement strand
CCACTGTTGTTATGTTCAAAGCTATCCATCCTGCTCCGTCTTTGGGCTCCGGAAGCTCTCTCTCTCTCGGTTGTCCCGTCTATCCTAGCCCATCCCTTACACCGAGGCCAGGGTCGTCTTTTTCAAGCACACGTATGATCAACCTCACTTTCCTGCTTCAGACACTCTCTTCTGCTTTCTGTGGCTCTGCAGCAGAGCTTGAAGCTGGCCACCCCTGGGCTGAAAGCCGTCCAAGAAGACATGTTTTGTTTGGTCCGTTGAGCATTCTTAAAACATTTTGAATTATTTGCCAACATTTAAAAATCAGGAAATTCCGTATGAAAGTGCCCCACTTCTAGCTTTTCATGCAAAAGTGAAAACACAGTCAGCTCTGGGCCCAGGTCTCCGTAGGGCAGGGACTGGGTGGTGCTGAGTGGGGACTGCCCTCTTCAGAAAGGGTCTGGCCTTTCTAGTTGGCTGGTCTCCAGTATCCCTGATGGCTCATTGTCCCCAGTCACTCCCGTGCTCCCAGTTAATTGCCTGCCTGAGGCTTCAGGCATTTAGTGTCATGACCCTGCAGCACAAAATGAAGCCCAAAGCCCTCAGCACGGCTCCTAAGGTCCTATGTG
>NW_011493821.1:905-1479 GCF_000754665.1 Bison bison bison | reverse complement strand
TTCTTTGGAAGGAATGATGCTAAAGCTGAAACTCCAGTACTTTGGCCACCTCATGTGAAGAGTTCACTCATTGGAAAAGACTCTGACGCTGGGAGGGATTGGGGGCAGGAGGAGAAGGGGACGACAGAGGATGAGATGGCTGGATGGCATCACTGACTTGATGGACGTGAGTCTGAGTGAACTCCGGGAGTTGGTGATGGACAGGGAGGCCTGGCGTGCTGCGATTCATGGGGTCGCAAAGAGTCGGACATGACTGAGCGACTGAGCTGAACTGAACTGAACTGAATGATAATAACAACAATGCAATAATAACAGTACCTGACACATACTGAACACTTTCATTGCACCAGATTCCATACTGAGAGCTCTTAATATATTCTTTCCTTTACTCCTCACAACTACTCTCGGAAGTAGCCCCATTTTACAGACAAGTAAAGTGAGGAACACGGAGTTTAAAGAACATATCCTGGGTCAAGCAGGCAGTAAGTAGTAGCATCCAGGTTTGAAACCAAATCTGTGTGACATCAAAGTTAGCATGCTCAGCCACCATGCCACACTTCCTCAATGATGCTTC
>NW_011493821.1:0-585 GCF_000754665.1 Bison bison bison | reverse complement strand
ATGAGGGACTGATTAGAATAAAGGTGAAAATGAAGGCTGTGCAATTATGTATACAGTAAAATTCCAATCAGTAATCAGAAGAAGAAAGAAAAGAAACTCTCAAGGCAAAAAGAACAAAGGAGACATACCAGATTCTAGCAGTGGTCACATTCAGCTAGTAGAGTGTTGGGGGTGTATTCTTTTCCTCCATCCCATTTCTACCTTTTTAACATTTTCGACATTTCCTTTAGTGAGCATGTGCAGTTGTCCCTCAGTATCCGAGGGGAACTGGTTCCAGGACCCCTGCAGATACGAAAATGCAAGGATGCTCAAGCACCTCACATAAAATGGTGTAACACACTTGGCTGTCTGCATCTGCAGTTGTGGAACCTGCAAGATCAACCAACCATGGACCAGTCCAGTTGGTGGAACCTGGGGATGTGGAATCTGTAGATACAAAGGGCCAACTTTGTTACTATTATAACAGAAGTTAAAAAAAAATCCTCTCTAGAATGGCCCCAGCATTACGTGGCAGAACAGAGGTTGGGAAGAGGTGATAAGAGTCACCCAGCTAATCAGTGGGGCTGTCTATTGAGCAGCTGTCGC
>NW_011493820.1:11817-12775 GCF_000754665.1 Bison bison bison | reverse complement strand
ATCTCTAGTCTTTCACATTCTCTTTGTATTGTTCACTTAAGAAGGCCTTCTTATCTGCCCTTGTTATTCTCTGGTATCCTGCATTCACTTGGGTATATTTTTCCCTTTCTCGCTTGCTTTTCACTTCTCTTCTTTCCTCAGCTATTTGTAAAGCCTTCTCAGCAACCACTTTGCCTTCTTGCATTTCTTTTTCTTTGGGATGGTTTTGGTCACTGCCTCCTATACAATTTTATGAACCTCTGTCCATAGTTCTTCAAGCACTCTGTTTTCCAGATCTAATCCCTTGAACCTATTTGTCACCTCCACTGTATAATCATAAGGAATTTGATTTAGGTCATACCTAAATGGCCTAGTGATTTTCCCTGCTTTTTTAAATTTAAGCCTGGATTTTGCAATAAGGAGCTGATGATCTGAGCCACAGTCAACTTCAGGTCTTGTTTTTGCTGACTGTAAAGGGTTTCTTCATCTTAGGCTGCAAAGAATATAATCAATCTGATTTCAGTATTGACAATTTGGTGATGTCCATGTGTAGAGTTGTCTCTTGTACTGTTGGAAAATGGTGTTTACTGTGACCAGTGTGTTCTCTTGACAAAACGCTATTAGCCTTTGACCTGCTTCATTTTGTACTCCAAGGCCAAACTTGCCTGTTACTCCAGGTATCTCTTGACTTCCTACTTTTGTGATTGTATCCAAGTACTGCATTTCTGAATCTTTTGTTGTCTATGAGGAGTACTTATTCCATTTTTCCTAAGGGATTCTTGCCCACAGAAGTAGATATAATGGTCATCTGAATTAAATTTACCAATTCCCGTCCATTTTAGTTCACTGATTCCTAAGATGTTGATGTTCACTTTTGCCATCCCCTGCTTGATGACATCCAATTTACCTTGATTCACGGACAAAACATTATCCACCAGAGGAGGGAATGGCAAACTACTCTGGTATTCTTGCCATGAGA
>NW_011493820.1:10709-11717 GCF_000754665.1 Bison bison bison | reverse complement strand
GACAGAAGTTTGTCTGAAAAGTAATGTCTGCCTTTTAATATGCTGTCTAGGATGGTCATAACTTTCATTCCAAGGAGCAAGCTGCAGCTACCATCTGCAGTGATTTTGGAGCCCAAGAAAATAAAGTCTGTCACTGTTTCCATTATTTGCCCATCTATTTGCCATGAAATGATGGGACCAGATGCCATGATCTTCGTGATTTGAATGTTGAGTTCTAAGCCAGCTTTTTCACTCTCTTTCACTTTCATCAAGAGGCTCTTTAGTTCTTTTCCCTTTCTGATATAAGGGTGGTGTCATCTGCATATCAGAGGTTATTGATAGTTCTCCCTGCAGTCATGATTCCAGCTTGTGTTGCATCCAGCCTGGCATTTCTCATGATGTATTCTGCATATAAGTTAAATAAGCAGGGTGACAATTTACAGCCTTGATGTACTCCTTTCCCAATTTTGAACCACTCCATTGTTCCATGTAAGGTTCTAACTGTTGTTTCTTGACCCACATACAGATTTCTCACAAAACAGGTAAGGTGGTCTGATATTCCTGTCTCTAAGAGTTTTCCACAATGTGTTGTCATCCATACAGTCAAAGGATTTGGCTTAGTCAATGAAGCAGAAGTGGATGTTTTCTGGAATTCCCTTTCTTTCTCTACGATCCACCAAAGGTTGGCAACTTGGTCTCTGGTTCCTCTGCCCTTTCTAAATCCAGCTTGTACATCTGGAAGTTCTCAGTTCATGTACTGCTGAATCTTAGCTTGAAGGATTTTGAGCATAACCTGGCTGTCATGCAAAATGAGCACAATTGTCTGGTAGTTTGAACATTCTTTGGCACTGCCCTTCTTTGGGATTGAGATGAAAACTGACATTTTCCAGTCCTGTGGCCACTGCTGAGTTTTCCAAATTTGCTGAAATATTGAATGCAAGACTTTAACAGCATCATCTCTTAGGATTTTAAATAGCTCAGCTGGAATTCCATCACCTCCACTAGCTTTGTTTGTAGTAATGCTTCATA
>NW_011493820.1:6994-8067 GCF_000754665.1 Bison bison bison | reverse complement strand
AGGTAGTTAATACAAAGAAGGAAACAGAATGCTGGGTAGAAATGTAAGGAGAAGGGAATTCTATGGTGCTCACTTAGAATGATGTTTTCAGTAAAGTGGTAGGCAGGATTGCGTAGAGGGGGGCTTGACTGAGTAGAGAAGATATGTGATGAATACTCTAGGGAATGTAATGGAGGAGCCAAAATCTATGTATAAAATGACTTCAGCATATGCAAACAAAAAACTCAAGGTACTGGACGCAATGCCATTTCCTTGGTTTAGAGCGTATTCTACTTCAAATCCCACACAAAATTTCTTAACTTCCTTGTGTCATTCAATTACAAGTTCAATCTCTTTAAGGAATTTCCCCAAATCTCTTTTTTCCTGGGATGTATTGTCATTAAGTTGTTGTTGTTGCTAAGTCGTGTCTTACTCTCTGTGATGCTATGGACTATAGTCCACCAGGCTCCTCTGTCCGTGAGATTTTCCAGGCAAGAATACTGGAGTGGGTTGTCATTTCCTCCTCCAGAAGATCTTTCTGACCTAGGGATCAAACCTGCATCTCCTGCATTGCAGGTGGGTTCTTTACCACTGGGCCACTGGAGAAGCTCTTTTTAAGAGAGTGGCAAATTAAAAGGAGGATGTTTGAGTTGTCCCATAGTCATGGGGAAGGGGAGACCAGTGGTGATTCACTTGCCGTAGGCCAGGCAACTAACTGGCTTCACCTTAGACATTTGCCGTTCTACCTAAGCACTAGGTGTTCAATGCATGTGTCAGCTGAGATTTGGCTGGTCTTTTCAGCTGAGAGATGACCTTGAATATTGCTATAGTCTATGGGTTTGAGAACCTCTGGCTTTGAGGTCCAGGTACTCGGTGGCATCTAGGCTTTCTGTTTATAGGCTTTGACTAGCTGACCAGCCCTCTTAGAATTTCTCTATCCCTAAAGCGTCAATTTTTTAAGGCAATCCTGTTGTTCTCAGATTTCCTTCTGAAGCTAACCAGCTCTTTTTATCATGATCACTATTATCATCAGCACCTCCATTTCCTACTTTCATTTTCAGCCTCTGAAAAGGTGTGTAGGTGAATGAAGACAC
>NW_011493820.1:5925-6894 GCF_000754665.1 Bison bison bison | reverse complement strand
AAAAAGATGTATTTGGTTTTATTGTAGTTTTATGTGTTTCAAAAAAGGATTTTAGGTATGAGTTTAGTTTTTGATTTGTTGAGTTTAAAGAGCTAATATAATATCCAGGTTGTTGTTGGTTGTTAGGGTCTAACAGTCAGCTAGAGATGCAGGTTTGGAACTTTGGGGGAGAAGCTGGGGTTAGGGATGTTGACTAGAAGCCAGTAGTGAAGCCATAACAATGTAGGACCTCAAAGGCAATACTTCTCAAGGCACCAGACTGTGATGAGAGCAGACGCTTTGGGTAGAATGTAAATCAGTGCACTGCTTTCTTCATGGAGAAAGCTTTGTTACCCAAAACTGCCAGCTGGGCTAATCTATGTGCTTAGTGATGTGAGTGATTTACATTCTGGACAAGCTTCTTATCTCATTGTGGACTAGTAACTAATAATTTGAGTATCAGTACTGATACATGAACTATGGTTTGTGTAGCAGTGCTTTATGGGAGAGACAATGTAGAGACATAAGGGATTTCCATTGTGAACCTTGGGCTGTGACTGTATTTGGAGGGGATAGGAGGAAAAGAGAAAAATATTATGGCACTACACTAATGGGTAGTGTTCCTGGAATCAAGTGAGAGAAACTTTGAGAAATGGAAGGAGAGTGGTCAATAGTGTCAAATGCTACAAAGAGGTAAAGAATGAGAGAGGGAAAGTCATTGGAGTTGACTCTGTGTGTGTGTGTGTGTGTGTGTGTGTGTGTGTATGCATGGGTGCACACATACACATATGTTTGAGGAAACCTACAATGTTATCAAACATGAATTCTGTGTCATGAACTGTGCCATATACTCTAAAATTATTATTTCATTTCATGGGTTTACTGATAAAAGTAGAAGAGTAAGACAGTCTTATGGACTCTGTGGGAGAGGGAGAGGGTGGGAAGATTTGGGAGAATGACACTGAAACATGTAAAATATCATGTAAGAAA
>NW_011493820.1:5124-5825 GCF_000754665.1 Bison bison bison | reverse complement strand
AATTTATCACAGGAAAGCAAATGGACATGTGCAAAACTTGTTCATTTTGGCATTATTTGAAGTGGCAAAAGCTTTAAGACAACCTACAGGTATATATTGATCAGGATAATAAATGCTAGATATTGTAATAAACAACCCTGAAATCTCTGTGACTTTAAACCATAAAAATATATTGTTTGTTCATATATGACCAATGATATATTGTTCACACAGATGGTCCAATGAAGCCAGTGAAGGATCATCTGCTTCTCACAGTCATCCAGAGATCCAGTTTCTGCCATATTGTAAACCACTATCTTCCACATATGGGCTCCATGGTCACAATAGAAGGGAAAGAGAGAGAGCAGAAGGACTTGTATTTTAGCACCAAGGTTTAGCAGTAGAATGTATCACTTCCATTCACATTCCACTGATAGATTTTAAATGATACATTGCAATATAACACTGAGATGAAAAAGCCCAAATGCCTATGTTTTCTATAAGTACATATTCTGTATGTATATATGTACACATGTAGAAAAAGATCTAGAAGTATACCAAAACCCAAACTGTCAACAAGGATTATTTCTGAGGAGGAAAGGAGTGGACCTTGACTATTAATGGTTATGCAGAATGAGCCTCATCTGTAACATCAAAAAATTTATAAGGAAAATGAATGCATATATTGTGCATATGATAAAAATTTATATAAAAAGATGTAT
>NW_011493820.1:2179-3232 GCF_000754665.1 Bison bison bison | reverse complement strand
GAGTGCAGCACTTTCAAAGCATCATCTTTTAGGATTTAAAATAGCTCAACTGGAATTTCATCACCTCCACTAGCTTTATTCATAGTGATGCTTCCTAAGGCCCACTTGACTTTTCATTCCAGGATGTCTGGCTCTAGGTGAGTGACCACACCTTCGTGATTATCTGGGTTGTGAAGATCTTTTTTGTATAGTTCTTCTGTGTATTCTTGCCACCTCTTCTTAATATCTTCTGCTTCTGTTAGATCCGTACCATTTCTGTCCTTTATTGTACCCATCTTTGCATGAAATGGTCCCTTGATATCTCTAATTTTCTTGACCAGATCTCTAGTCTTTCCCATTCTATTGATTTTCTCTATTTCTTTGCATTGATCACTGAGGAAGGCTTTCTTATCTCTCCTTGCTATTCTTTGGAATTCTGCATTCAAATGGGTATATCTTTCCTTTTCTCCTTTGCCTTTTGCTTCTCTCCTTTCCTCAGCTATTTGTAAGGCCTCCTCAGACAACCATTTTGCCTTTTTGTATTTCTTTATCTTGGGGATCGTCTTGATTCCTGTTTCTGTAGAATGTCACTTCAGTCGTGTCCGACTCTTTGCTACCCCATGGACTGTAGCCTACCAGCCTCCTCTGTCCATGGGATTTTCCAGGCAATAGTACTGGAGTGGATTGCCATTTCCTTCTCCAGCGGACCTTCCGGACCCAGGGATTAAACCCGGGTCTCCCACATTGTAGACAGATGCTTTACCATCTGAGCCACCAGGGAAGTCAGAATGTCACTAACTTCCATCCAAAGTTCTTCAGGCACTCTATCAGCTCTAATCCCTTTAATCTGTTTATCACTTCCACTGTATAATCGTAAGGGATTTGATTTAGGTCATACCTGAATGGTCCAGTGATTTTCCCTACTTTCTTCAATTTAAATCTGAATTTTGCAGTAAGGAGTTCATGATCTGAGCCATAGTCAACTCCTGGTCTTCTGAAAAAATGTGGTCCATTGGTGAAGGGAATGGCAAACCACTTCAGTATTCTTGCCTTGAGAACACCATGAACAGTATC
>NW_011493820.1:1758-2079 GCF_000754665.1 Bison bison bison | reverse complement strand
TGTGGATGTGACTGGTGATAAAAGCAAGGTCCAATGCTGTAAAGAGCAATATTGCATAGGAACCTGGAACGTTAGGTCCATGAATCAAGGCAAATGGAAAGTGGTCAAACAGGAGATGGCAAGAGTGAACGTTGACATTTTGGGAATCAGCGAACTAAAATGGACTGAATGGGTGAATTTAACTCAGATGACCATTATATTTACTACTGTGAGTAAGAATCCCTTAGAAGATATGGAGTGGCCAACATAGTCAACAAAAGAGTCCAAAATGCAGTACTTGGATACAATTTTTAAAATGACAGAATGGCCTCTGTTCGTTTC
>NW_011493820.1:1231-1658 GCF_000754665.1 Bison bison bison | reverse complement strand
ATACAGATTTCTCAAGAGGCAGGTCAGGTGGTCTGGTATTCCCATCTTTTTTTAGAATTTTCCACAGTTTGTTGTGATCCACACAGTCAAAGGCTTTGGGATCATCAATAAAGCAGAAATAGATGTTTTTCTAGAACTCTCTTGCTTTTTCAATGATCCAACAGATGTTGGCAATTTGATTTCTGGTTCCTCTGCCTTTTCTAAAACCAGCTTGCACATCTGGGATTTCATGGTTCACGTACTGTTGAAGCCTGGCTTGGAGAATTTTGAGCATTACTTTACTAGCATGTGAAATGAGTGCAATTGTGCGGTAGTTTGAGCATTCTTTGTCATTGCCTTTCTTTGGGATTGGAATGAAAACTGACCTTTACCAGTCCTGTGGCCACTGCTGAGTTTTCCAAATTTGCTGGCACACTGAGTGCAGCAC
>NW_011493820.1:0-371 GCF_000754665.1 Bison bison bison | reverse complement strand
CAGGCCTCCCCATCTATCACAAACTCCCAGAGTTTATTCAAACTCATGTCCATCGAGTCGGTGATGCCATCCAACCATCTCATCCTCTGTCATCCCCTTCTCCTCCACCTTCAATGTTTCCCAGCATCAGGGCCTTTTCCAGTGAGTCAGTTCTTCACATCAGGTGGCCAAGTATTGGAGTTTCAGCTTCAACATCAGTCCTTCCAATGAATATTCAGGACTGATCTCTTTTAGGATAGACTGGCTTGATCGCCTTGCAGTCCAAGGGACTCCAACGCCACAGTTCAAAGCCATCAATTCTTCGGTGCTCAGCTTTCTTTATAGTCCAACTCACATCCATACATGACTACTGGAAAAACCATAACTTCGAC
>NW_011493819.1:13201-13852 GCF_000754665.1 Bison bison bison | reverse complement strand
TCAAACACCTGACACTGAACTACAGAGCAGGACCCCACCCAGGGTACTCCTTTAAGTGACTGATGCGCTGAACTACAGAGTAAGACCCCAGTTAGGGGAGCCCCTCTATGGGCCTGACATGCTTTGTTTGCTTTTCCTACTATTCTTTTCACCTTGCAGTTAATCTTTAATGTATATAAATCTTCTTCATCTACCTCTATTTAACTTTGCATATCTATTCTTTCTTTCTTTTCTTTCCTTCCTTTCCACTCAATATATGTGTTAGTTTTATTTTCATTGCTTTATTCCCCACTTGGCACCTTGCTTTAGTTTTGTTTTACAGTTTCTGCTTTAGTTAATTTTGTTCTGGTAGATACAATTTTTGGTTTCCTTTGTTGGCCAGGTTAATCTATTGTACTTTATTTTTGGTGGACTATTTTGATTTTGCTTATGGGTGTATATGTATATGTGTATATTCAGTAACACTTTTTATTGTTGCTATCAACCTCTGCCTCTACACTGGGCTTTGCAGCTGTGTGGAGTTCTTTTTTTTCCTTTTCTCTTTCTTTTTCTGTTTTTTTTTTTTTCTTTTCTCTTTTTTATAATTTTAATTTTTTAAACCTATTATATTTTTCTGCATTTATTCCTTTGTTTGCCTTTCCTACTGTTCTT
>NW_011493819.1:12471-13101 GCF_000754665.1 Bison bison bison | reverse complement strand
CTCTCAACATATTTGTTAGGTTTGTTTTCATTGCTTTATTCCCCACTCGGCACCTTGCTTTAGTTTTGTTTTCCATTTGTGCTTTAGTTAGTTTTGTTCTTAATTGGTAAATGTAATTTTTTATTTTCTTTGTTCACAGGTTCAACCTACTGTGCTTTATTTTTGTTGGACTGTTTTGACTTTGCTCATGGGTATATATGAATTGTATATATGCTATTATTTTAATTATTATTTGCCTGATTTTGTAACTGCCATTTATCTGGGGTTCATCTTTGGTTTCTCGTTTCCAAATATTTGTTTTAATCTCACTTAATGCCATAACAAGCCACCTGTGGAATTTTTGTTCTTGACCAGAGATCAAGAACACTCCAAGACTCCCACACTGACTCTAAGACCCTAGATTACCAGAGAACTAACCCTGCTGCTGCTGCTGCTGCGTCACTTCAGTCGTGTCCGACTCTGTGTGACCCCAGAGATGGCAGCCCACCAGTCTCCCCCGTCCCTGGGATTCTCCAGGCAAGAACTAACCCTAGGGAGTATCAAATAGTGAGAGTTCACACAAAGGAAACAACTTGAATACAAGACCCAGTAGCACCCTGTGGAGGACACCTCATCCAAGCAACAAACAAA
>NW_011493819.1:6895-10283 GCF_000754665.1 Bison bison bison | reverse complement strand
CTCAAGACACATATAGACTGAAAGTGAGAGGATGGAAAAACATATTCCATGCAAATGGGAAGGAAAAGAAAGCTGGAAGTAGCAATTCTTATGTCAGACAAAATAGACCTTAAAATAAAGAAGATTACAAGAGATAAGGAAGGACACTATAGGGATCAATCTAAGAGAAAGACATAACAATTGTAAATATCTATGCACCCAACATAGGAGCACCTCAATACATAAGACAAACACTAACAGACATAAAAGGAGAAATTGACAGTAACACAATAATAGTAGGAGACTTTAACAGCCCACTCACACCAATGGACAAATCATCAAAACAGAAAATTAATAAGGTAACACAAGTCTTAAATGATACATTAGATGAGATGGATCTCATTGATATCTTCAGGACATTCATCCAAATCCAGAAGAGTACACCTTCTTGTCAAGTGCACATGGAACATTCTCAAGGATAGACCACATTTTGGGTCACAAACCAAACCTCAGTAAATTTAAGAAAATTGAGACCATATCAAGCATCTTCTCAGACCACAATGCTATGAGACTAGATATCAATTACAAGAAAAAACTGTAAGAAATACAAACACGTGGAGATTACACAACCCGTTTCTAAATAACCAACAGGTAACTGAAGAAATCAAAAGGGAAATCAAAAAATTTGTAGAAACAAATGACAATGAAAACATGACAAACCTATAGGATGCAGCAAAAGCAGTTCCAAGAGGGAAGTTTATAGCAATACAATCCTACCTCAGTAAACAAGAATAACATCGAGTAGACAACGTCACTTTACACCTAAAACAACTGGAAAAAGAAGAACAAAAACCCACAAAATTAGTAGAAAGAAAGAAATCATAAAGATCTGAACAGAAATAAATGAAAAGGAAATGAAAGAAAAAATAGTAAGGATTAATAAAACTAAAAGCTATTTCTTTGAGAAGATAAACAAAATTGACAAGTCTTTAGCCAGACTCATGAAGAAACAAAGAGAGAAGAATCAAATCAACAAAATTAGAAATGAAAAAGGAGATGTTACAACAGACAATGCAGAAATACAAAGTATTATAAGAGACTATTATGAAGAACTATATGGCAATAAAATGGATAACCTTGAAGAAATGGACAGATTCTTAGAAAAGATTGATCTTCCAAGACTGAACCAGGAAGAATTAGAAATTATGAGCAACCCAGTTACAAGCACTGAAATTGAAGCTGTGATCAAAAATCTCCCAAGAAACAAAAGTCCAAGACCAGATGGCTTCACAGGAGAATTCTATCAAACATTTAGAGAAGAGCTAATGCCTATCCTTCTAAAACTCTTGCAAAAAATTGCAGAGGAAGGAACACTTCCAAACTCATTCTATGAAGCCACCATCACCTTGATACCAAAACCAGAAAAAAGACAGCACAAAAAAAGAAAACTACATGCCAATGTCACTGATGAACACAGATTTTAAAATCCTGAAGAAAATTTTAGCAAACAGAATTCAGCAACACTTCAAAAAGCTCATACACAATGATCAAGTTGGGTTTATCCCAGGAATGCAAGGATTCTTCAATATATGCAAATCAATCAATGTGATACCCCATATTAACAAATTGAAAGATAAAAACCATATAATCATCTCAATAGATGCAGAAAAAGTCTTTGACAAAATTCAGCACCTATTTATGATTAGAACTCTACAAAAGAAGGAACATACCTCAACACAGTAAAGGCCATATATGATAAGCCTACAGCAAACATTATTCTCAATGGTGAAAACCTGAAAGCATTCCCCCTAAGATCAGGAAGAAGACAAGGATGTCCACTTTCCCCACTATTATTCAGCATAGTTCTGTAAGTCCTTAGTTCAGCAATCAGAGAAGAAAAATAAATTAAAAGATCCAGATCAGAAAAGAAGAAGTAAAGCTCTCACTGTTTGCAGATGACATGAAAAGACAACCCTCAGAATGGGAGAAAACAATAGCAAATTAAACAACTGACAAAGGATTAATTTCCAAAATATACAAGCAGCTCATACAACTCAATGCCAGAGAAACAGACAACCAAATCAAAAAGTGGGAAAAAGACCTAAATAGGCATTTGTCCAAAGAAGACATACAGATGGCTAACAAACACATGAAAAGATGCTCAACATTGCTCATTATTAGAGAAATGCAAATCAAAACTACAGTGAGATACTACCTCACACGGTCAGAACGGCCCTCATCAAAAAATCTACAAACAACGCATGCTGGAGAGGGTATGGAGAAAAGGGAACCCTCTTGCACTATTGGTGGGAATGTAAATTGATACAGCAACTATGGAAAATGATATGGAGATGCCTTAAAAAACTAGGAATAAAACCACCATATGACCCAGCAATCTCACTCCTAGGCATATACTCTGAGGAAACCAAAATTGAAAAAGACATATATCCCATTGTTCATTGAAGCACTATTTACAGTAGCTAGAACATGGAAGCAACCTAGTTGTCCATTGACAGGTGAATGGATAAAGAAGTTGTGGTACATATACACAATGGAATATTACTCAGTTATAAAAAGCAACATATTTGAGTCAGTTCTGATGAGGTGGATGAACCTAGAACCTATTATACAGAGTGAAGTGAGTCAGAATGAGAAAGTTAAATATCATATTCTAAAGCACATATACAGAATCTAGAAAAATGGTACTGAAGAATTTATTTACAGGGCAGAAATGGAGAAACAGACAGAGAATAGCCTTATGGACATGGGGAGAGGGGAGGAGAGAGTGAGATGTATAGAAAGAGTAACATGGAAACTTACATTTCCATATGTCAAATAGGCAATGTGTATTTGCTGTATGGCTCAGGAAACTCAAACAGGGGCTCTGTATCAACCTGGAGGGTTGGGATGGGACAGGAGATGGGAGGGGATATACGTACACCTATGGCTGATTCATGTTGAGGTTTGACAGAAAACAACAAAATTTTGTAAAGCAATTATCATTCAATAAAAAATTAAAAAAATTTTCAGTATGTATATTCCTTAAACCCTGCATAAGGAGATGTAGTTAAAAAAGAAAGAAAAACGTTAAATGAAACACTAAAAGTGTTAAAAATAACTAAAAGCACAAAAGAGATCAGAGGAATGAAAAATAGATGGAAGGACTGAAAACCAACCACATTTATAGTTGGAAACCTCAATACTCTCCTCTCTGTAATTAATAAAAACTGATAGAAAGTCTTCAGCAAAGATGTAGAAGAATGTGCAATGTCATCAGTAAACTGAATATAATTGACATTTATATACCAGTCAACCAATCCACAGCAGAATACACAATCTTCTCAACTGCACACGGAACATTCATCGGGAGAGACTGCCTTATAGGGCATAAAACAAAACCTAAATTTAA
>NW_011493819.1:2942-6678 GCF_000754665.1 Bison bison bison | reverse complement strand
CATAGACATTTCTCCAAGGAAGACATACAAATAGCCCACAGGTTCATTGAAGGGTGCTCAACATCTCAAATCATCAAGGAAATGCAAATCGAAACCACAATGAGATAACACCTCCACCTGTTAGATTGTCCATTATCAAAAAGCCAAGAGGTGATAAATGTTGGTGAGAATGTAGAGAAAAGGGAACCCTTATACACTGTTCGTGGGAATGTAAATTGGTGTAGCCACTATGGAAAAGAGTATGGAGGTTCCTCAAGAAATAAAAATAAAACTACTATATGGTCCATCATCCCCACTTCTACATATATATATATGAAGGAAATAAAGTCAGTATGCTAAGTGAAATAAGACAAATACTGCATGATATCATTTATATGTGGAATATTAAAAAAACTCATTGAAACAGAGTAGAAAGTGGTTGCTGGGGGAAATAAGGAGAGGTGAGTAAAAGGATACAAACTTTCTGTTACAGGATGAATAAATTCTGAGAATGTCATATAAAATACGTATAACATGATGACTACAGTTGAGAACACTGTTTTGTAAAATTGAAATCTCCTAAGAAAGTAGAAATTAAATGTTAACACAAAACAGGTAAATACCAAAAAGATATAAATATATAAAGTGATAGACATGTTAACTTGATTATGGGAATTCTTTCACAATGTATATGAATATCAAATAATGCTGTACACTTTAAATATTTAAAATTTTATTTGAAATATTTAAAACATTTATCTTATAATTATACCTCAATAAAGTTGAAAAAACCCAAAAAAGTAATAAGATAATACTATGAATAATTTTCCAAATGTACTTTCAACATCTTCAGTGGAGTGGAGAATTCTTCAAACATCAAAAACTCTAAACATTTTTGGGGAAGATGAAATAGATATTCCAAGTAATTCCATGACTCTTGAAGTCATAATTAAATTCTTCAAAAAAGGAAATCTAAAGGCCAAGATCATTTCACAAACTCTACTAAACATTTAAGGAGAAAATAATACCAATTCTACACAGTGTCTTCCAGGAAATTGAAGAGGAGGGAACACTTCCAAACTTATCTTATGAGACCACCAGTACCTTGATATCAAAACCATATAAAGGCAATACTAAAAAATAAACTTATAGACCAATATTCCTCATGACCAGAGACCTAAAGATCCTTGACAAAATATTAGCTAAAAATATATACCAACATATAAAAAGAATAATACATCACAGTTCAAGTGAGGGTGTGTTTCAAGAATGAAAGGCTGTTTTAATATTTGAAAATCAACTGATAAATTCTACCATATTGACAATCTAAGTTTAGAAACCTCACAGTGATTGTATCAATTGTCATAGAAAAAGCATTTGACAAAATTCAACATCCATTATGAAAGTTGTCAAGAAAGTAAATAAAAGAATCAACAAGAAAACAACTAGAATCAACTAGAAATAGAAGGGAATATCCTGGTAAAGGGCAGCTACAAAACTCCCAGTGCTGACATTGCTTACTCTTGAGAGACTGGACACTTTCCCTGTAAGGTTAGGAACAAGGCAAAGATACCCATTCTTACCACTACTGTTCAATATTGTACTAGAAGTCCTGGATAATGTAATAAGGAACAAAAAAGAAAAAGTGTATAAATGGAAAGGAAAGAAATAAATACGACTATTTATTTCCAAACAGCACAATTCTTTATGGATAATACCCCTATATCTACCAACACTTCCTAGAACTAATAAATGAATGTAATGAGGTAAAAAGACAAAAAATCAGTTATATTTCTATATATTAGCGATGAATAATGGAAACTGAAATTTTAATCACTCCAAAATTGAAATGCATTTGTATAAATCTAACAAAATATGTAAAGGATATGTATGCTGAAAACTATAAAGTACTGATTAACAAAATCAAAGAAAACTGAAATAAATGGAGAACATACTGTGTACAAAGATTGGAAGATTCCACATAGCAAAGATTCTATTTTCCCCTATAGTATTGATCTCTGTATTTAACACAGCCCCACTAAAAATGCCTACAGAAATTATGTGTATTGGCTTTCTATTATTGTGTACCCAAAATGTGACTTAAAATGTGCATTTATTACCTCACAGTTTCGGTAAATCAGGAATTTGGACAGAGGTTATCTGGCTTCATTTTTATGGGTCTCTCAGACGCTTTAATTGAGAGGTAGTCTGTTGTCATCTAAGTCTTGAGTGGAGAAGGATTCACTTCTAAGCTTATGCAGTTGTTAGTGGGATTCTCTTCTTGGTGGGCTGTGAGACAGACTAAGGGCCTCACCTTCTTTGTGGTTGTCTCCTGGAGACTATCCTCTTTTCTTTACCATGTGGGCTTTTCCAACATGGCAACTTGTTTCCTGAGAGAGAGAGAGAGAGACAGACTACTAAAGACAATAAGTGAGTCAAGGAATAGTAATAGAAGCAGTTGAAAGGGAGGGTGGTCAGGGCAGATTTCAGTGAGACTGTAGCTTTAGAGGAAATATGTGAAGGAGAAGAGGAAATGACCCAAGTGTCTTCCTGTAGGAAGAAATTTTCAGTCAGAAGAAATCATAAACGCAGAGGTCTAAAGTAGAAATACATCTGTCTGGAGGTTTAAGACAGAGCAAACGACATGGAGGGAGGAGATGAGTAACCTGGAGTAACAGGTGGCAGGGACAGGTTTGCTTGGTGAAAGTGCCAATGAATGTATAGAAAAAACTTCCATCATCTATCTTCTACAATATATGTTAAGATTTATTAATCTTTAACTTGGAGAGAAAATTAAAAAACATTATTTTTTTGTCTTACCTGATACACTTGTTGCAAGCTTATGCTATTATTTTAGCTTGGTCTACATTTCAAATGAAGTCACTATGCCTTGGTTGCTCATCATCATTTTTAGCAATTGAAGTTGGTTATTAAATTTTTCCTTAGTTTTTCAATTTTCTTTCTCTGGGAAGACCTTATTTTGCAACCCTGTTTCCATCATTATCGTTCTTTTATCTGGACTCTTTGATGATTCTCCAGCTTCCTCTCTGTTGTGCAGCCTTGAACAAGACTTGGAATTTTATGAGAAATCCTACCTGAGGTGGTGCATAATAACCAATATATTTGGTTGCAAGTTCAAAGAACACAAACGTAAAGCCCATGTGTTTTTAGTTAATAAAAAAAAAAGCCTGAACTTTCATGAGAAAAGGGATATTTTACCAGTTTTAAGAATAGTTAATTTTTTAATTGACACTGACCTCTTAAAACTGCTACCTGAGGTGAACACAGGGCACAGTTACTTTAATTTAAACTTGTCAATGACATACTATTAATTTTTCATCTGTTCTTCTTGCAGACTTAATGCTGGATATTTATGATTTTTTAATACATGGAACTCCCTCAACATAGCTGAAAAAATCAAAATGATAAGAGATGGTCCAAATTGAAAATCTTTTAAAACAGTTTTAGTATGTGAATAATGATGTGCAATCTAGAAGCCATTTATTTCATTAAGTGCTAAAACAACATGTGTCAAGAAGATAAAGTTCTAGTTTCCCGTCTTCCAGAGCTGGAGCAGTCCTGAATGGACCGTTGAGGTTATCTTTTATTGCCAAGGAAGATGAGGGACCTTATTCTTGGAAATGGTAGGTTCTAACCCAAGAAATTAACTATTGCTGCACTGAAGGGGAGGCAGAATCCTTACAGATCCTTTCTTCCAACTGTCCCATGCTGGGCATGTGCCAGACAGATAAGAGCC
>NW_011493819.1:244-2541 GCF_000754665.1 Bison bison bison | reverse complement strand
ACATCCTATATATATATATATATATATATATATATTCTATATATATAGGATACACATTGTATCTAGCATTGAATTAAAAATATTTTTGTTGAAGTTTAGTTGATTTGCAGTGTTTTTTTAATTTCTGCTGTACAGCAAGGTGATTCATTTATACATATATATATTCTTGCTTTAATAGTATTTTGCATTATGGTTTATAATAGGTTATTGAATATAGTTGTGTAGCATTTATTTTTATATACAAACACATATGCGTAGATTGTGCACATCAGAGAGAGAGAGAGAGATCAAGGAATTGGCTCACATGGTTGTGGAGGCTTGGCAAGTCTAAAACCTGATAGGTTACTCTAGCCGTCTGGAGACACAAGGAAGAGTGTACTTTGGTACAAAGGAGGCGTGCTGGCACAATTCCTTCTTGCTTGAGGAACATTCAGATTCTTTTTTATTAAAGGCGTTCAACTTATTGAATGAGACCCACTTACACTATGGAATTAATCTGTTTTCTTCAAAGACCATCTATTTAAACATCAATCGTATCTGAAACCCACCTTCACAGAAACATCCAGAGTAATGTTTGACCAAATATTTGGGTCCTGTAGCCTAGCCAAATTGACATATAAAATTAACCATTGTAAGTTTATTAATAATTTTGCCTAAATTTTTCATTAATATTTTGTATATTATTACAAAGCTATTAGCTTGATTTATTCTTTTGTTAGATAACATTGATTTTCAGGACATTAAAATATTGTTTTTTAAATGAGTAGTTACATACTGGTTAAAAAAATATTGAAAACATACCATGTAAAAGGTGAGCAAAAGTTATGATATGAAATGTAACTTTTCCAAGAAGTCTTGATTAAAATGCAGTGCAGAGATATTTGTGATTTATGAAGTGTATTTGCTGTTGAAATGTTACAGATTCTAATCCTCAATGATGACATGAAATTACTTCTCGCTCTTTTAGGGCCACTGCCAGCACTAGATGTTATGATGAAAACTCAGGGGAATGCTCTCACTGAGAAATTGATTAGAATTTACCAGTTACTTCTGAGAAGCATTTTTTTTTTTAATTAATAATAGGGCCCTGGACTGAAGTGGACCCATGCGTGCCACCTGATGTAATTTTTCCATAGAACACTTTAGAAAGCCAGCCTGAAGTTTTTCTATAGTTAGATTCACATCTTCTGGTGACATTTCATCATAAAAGTATCCCACAGTCAGGCCCAGGCATGGTTAGTGGCCCTCAAGAGGGTGAAGTTTGCCAGTAATAGCTGCATATAAATAGTCAATTATATTGAGGGGATGGTTCAGATGGATTCTTCCCAGGAGGAATAAACTTTGAGATGAGAAAAGAACAATGACTAGATACTCTTTGTATAAGAAATTGAGAAGTGGCCCTCAAAGCAATATCAAGCTGGCCTCCAGAGAGCTTACTGCTGGCTATAAATTGCCTAAAATTTAAAATGTTAATATCTGTATCACATTTTGGGTTTCCTCATTTGTGCAATGAATAGTTAATAGTTGCATTAGTAAAGAAGGAAGATATACTGTAAATTATGAGGAAAATTATACTAATCTTCCCCCTTTTGCCTGGTTTGTATTTATTAATTCATTTATATGTGCAAAGCACTATTAAGATGAAGTTTATGGGAGTCATATTTTCTTTTTACCCTTTCTGTATATTTAAGAAAATCATATGAATGCTATATATTTAGAAATGGAAATAAAGCAACTAGTCCTCTAGAGCTATAGTTCTGAAAATTCAGAATCACTTGGAGGATTTGTTCAAAGAGGATAGCTAGGCTCTATGAAGAGCATTTCTGATTAAGTAAATTTTGGGTGAAGCCCCAAGTTTGGAATTTTAACAAGTTTCCAGGTGATTCTGTTGCTGCTGGTCTTGAGGGTGTACTTTGATAGCCAGGGCTGAGGGTTTCATGCATTCAGCATTGTGAGCTATTGACCTTGAAGAAATTCTACCAAAGATGAGTATACATCCCCCCTTTCATAAAAAAAGATCTTACTACATACGGGAGATAGTATTTAGGCTATCAATGCAAGATGGTATGTCACTATTATGTATACCATACCTAGATATGTTTTCAAAATTTCTTTTACCAAATAATCCTCTAAGAAAAAGTCATGGTGATAACTACCACCCAAGCCATTTGACACTTCTTTATCCATGAGTTGTAACTGTTTTAAATACATTCTTTTTATATGAGTGTATATTTTATATATATATATGCATCATATATATATATATGTTATATATTTGTTTTTCAGTCGCTGTCATG
>NW_011493819.1:0-144 GCF_000754665.1 Bison bison bison | reverse complement strand
CTCCTTGCTGTCCAAGGGACTCTCAAGAGTCTTCTCCAGCACCACAGTTTGAAAGCATCAATTCTTTGACACTCAGCCTTCTTTTTGTTATATATATATATATCACATATATGTTATTTCATATATTATATATGCATATGTTGT
>NW_011493818.1:18493-18706 GCF_000754665.1 Bison bison bison | reverse complement strand
TGAGCATCTGGTGGAGGCGTGGGTTGGCAGTGGCCTGCTGCAGGGTCACAGACACTGAGTAAGGCAGTGCCTGCATGTGACCTTTTGAAGGAGGTCAAAACCATTATCTTCATTACTTTCAACATAGTTTGTCCTCAGGTGAAACAACAGGGAAGGAAGACAGCTCCACTCATTAACAGAAAATTGGATTAAAGATTTACTGAGCATGATGGC
>NW_011493818.1:14368-15136 GCF_000754665.1 Bison bison bison | reverse complement strand
AAAGACTAACAGAGTTTTGCCATGAGAATGCACTGGTAATAGCAAACACCCACTTAGAAGAACACAGGAGAAAACTCTACACATGGACATGACCAGATATTCAATACCAAGATCAGATTGATTACATTCTTTGCAGCGAAATATAGAGACGTTCTTTACTGTCAGCAAAAACAAAACGGGAGCTGACGTGGCTCAGATCATGAACTCCTTATTGCCACATTCATACTTAAATGGGAGAAATAGGGAAAACCACTAGACAATTCACGTATGACCTAAATCAAATCCTATATGATTATACAGTGGAAGTGAGAAACAGATTCAAGGGATTAGATCTGATAGACAGAGTGCCTGGAGAACTCTGTACATGTACATGTACATGTACATGTACATGTACATGACATTGTACAGAGGCAGGGTTCGAGACCATCCCCAAGAAAAAGAAATGCAAAAAGGCCAAATGGTGGTCTGAAAGTGCCTTACAAATGTCTGAGGAAATAAGAGAAACAAAAGGCAAAGGAGAAAAAGATATACCCATTTGAATGCAGAGTTCCAAAGAATATCAAGCAGAGATAAGAAAGCCTTCCTCAGTGATCAATGCGAAGTAACAGAGGAAAACAAAAGAATGGGAAAGACTAAAGATCTCTTCAAGAAAATTAGTAACACCAGAGGGTTATTTCATGTAAAGATGGGCACAATAAAGGACAGAAATGGTATGGGCCTAACATAAGCAGAAGATATTAAGAAGAGGTGGCAAAGAATAGCAAGAAG
>NW_011493818.1:13585-14268 GCF_000754665.1 Bison bison bison | reverse complement strand
TCTGTCCTTTATTGAGCCCATCTTTGCATGAAATGTTCCCTTGGTATCTCTAATTTTCTTGAAGAGATCTATAGTCTTTCTCATTCTATTGTTTTCCTCTTTCTTTGCACTGATCTCTAAGGAAGACTTTCTTATCTCTCCTTACTATTCTTTGGAACTCTGCATGCAAATGTGTGTATCTTTCTTTTTCTCCTTTGCTTTTCACTTCCCTTCTTTTCACAGCTATTATGTAATGCCTCCTCAGACAGACATTATTACTGTTTTGCATTTATATTTCTTGGGGATGGTCTTGATCCCTGTCTCCTATACAATGTCAAGAACTTCTGTCCATAGTTCATCAGGCACTCTGTCTATCAGATCTAATCCCTTGAAACTATTTCTCACTTCCACTGTATAATCATAGTTAATACAAGAGTCTGAAATGCAATCTCAAGAACTGCAGCTTTCAGAGACAGAATGATCTATGTTCATTTCCAAGCCAAAGTATTCAATGTCACAGTGATCCAAGTCTATGCCCCAACCAGTAATGCTGAAGAAGCTGAAGTTGAACGTTCCTATGAAGGCCTAAAAGACCCTCTAAAACTAACACCTGAAAAAAGATGTCTTTTTCATTATAGGGGACTGGAATGCAAGAGAAGGAAGTCAAGAAATACCTGAAGTAACAGGAAAACTTCACCTTGGAG
>NW_011493818.1:10878-11259 GCF_000754665.1 Bison bison bison | reverse complement strand
ATCTGGTTGTGTTTTTGTTCCTAGTTTCTTTCTTTCTTTCTTTCTTTTTTTTTTTTAAGAATCTGCATACTGTTCTCCAAAATATCTGCATCAATTTGCATTCCTACCAACAGGTCAAAAGGGTTCCCTCTTCTCCACATGCACTCTAGCATTTATTGTTTATAGATATGATTTTTTTTATTTTTTAAATTAATTTATTTATTTTTCTTGGAGGCTAATTGCTTTATAATATTGTAGTGGTTTTTGCCATACATAGAAATGAATGAGCTATGGATGTACATGTGTACCCCATCCTGAACCCCCGTCCCACCTCCCTCCTCATCCTGTCCCTCAGGGTCTTCCAAGTACACTGGCTTTGAGTGCTCTTTTCATGCACTGAAC
>NW_011493818.1:10356-10778 GCF_000754665.1 Bison bison bison | reverse complement strand
TTCATACATGATATTTTACATGTTTCAATGCCATTCTCCCAAATCTTCCCACCCTCTCCCTCTCCCATAGAGTCCATTTTGAACTGTGGTGTTGGAGAATACTCTTGAGAGTCCCTTGGACTGCAAGGAGATCAAGCCAGTCAATCCTAAAGGACTGTCCTGAATAACATTGGAAGGACTGATGCTGAAGCTGAATCTCCAATACTTTGGCCACCTGATGTAAAGAACTGACTCAGTGGAAAAGACCCTGATGCTGGGAAAGATTGAAGGTGCTAGGAGAAGGGTATGACAGAGGATGTGATGGTTGAATGGCATCGACTAGATAGACATGAGTTTGAGTAAACTCCTCGGGTTGGTCGTGGACAGGGAAGCCTGTATTGCTGCAGACCATGGGATTGGAAGCAGTTGGTCACAACTGTGTG
>NW_011493818.1:9121-10256 GCF_000754665.1 Bison bison bison | reverse complement strand
CCTTCAAGCTAGGCTTCAGTAGTACATGAACCAAGTACTTCCAGATGTGCAAGCTGGGCTGAGCAAAGGCAGAACAAGAGATCAAATTGCCAGCACTCATTGGATCATAGACAATGCAAGGGGGTTGCAGAAAAACATCTACTTCTACTTCATTAACTATGCAAAGGCCTTTGTGTGGATCACAAAAAACTGGAAAATTCTTAGATAGATGGGAATAACAGACCATCTTACTTACCTGTCTCTTGAGAAACCTGTATGCAGGTCAAGAAGTACAACAGTTAGAACCAGATATGGAGCAAATGACTGATTCAAAATTGGGAACAGAGTACAACAAGGAAGTCACCCTGCTTATTTAATTTATATACAGAGTACATCATGCTAAATGCTAGGCTGGGTGAATCACAAGCTGGAATCAAGATTGCTGGAAAAATATCAACAACCTCAGATATGCAAACAATACCACTCTAATGGCATAAAGTGAAGAGGAACTAAAGAGCCTCTTGATGGGGATGATAAAGGGTGACAAAGGAGAATTAAGGAGTTGGCTTAAGGCTCATCATTTAAAAAGCTAAGACCATGGCATCTGGTACTATCACTTCATGGCAAATAGAAGGGGAAAATGGGGAAGCAGTAACATATTTTATTTTCTTGGGCTCCAAAGTCACTGCTGACTCTGATTGTAGCCCTGAAATTAAAAGACCATTGCTCCTTGGAAGGAAAGATATGGCAAACCTAGACAGCACATTCAAATGTAGAGATATCTCTTTGCCAACAGAGGTCTGTATAATCAAAGCTATGGTATTTCCAGTAGTCATGTAAGGTTGTGAGAGCTGGACCATTAAAAAAAAAAAAAAAAGGCTGAGCACTAAAGAATAAATTCTTTCAAACTGTGGTGCTGTAGAAGACTCTTGAGAGTCACTTGCACAACAAGGAGATCAAACAAGTCAACCCTAAAGGAAATCAACTTTTAATATTCATTAGAAGGACTGATGCTGAAGCTAAAACTCCAAAACTTTGGCCACCTGATGTAAAGAGCTGACTCATTTGAAAAGACTCTGATCCTGGAAAAAACTGAAGACAAAAAGGGGAAGGTTTCTAACACCATATACAAAAATAAACTCAAAATGGATTAAAG
>NW_011493818.1:6218-7129 GCF_000754665.1 Bison bison bison | reverse complement strand
GCATCACTGACTCCATAGACAAGAAATTGAAAAAAAGAAAAAGAAAAAAAATCCGGGAAATAGTGAAGAACAGGGAAGCCTGGCATGCTGCAGTCCATAGGATCATAAAGTGCTAGAAACAACTGAACACACACACATACACACGAAGCATTCTATTTTCATTCGTTTACATGTAGCTGTCTAGATTTCCCAGCACCACTTATTTAAGAGACTATCCTTTCTCCATTGGGTATTCTTGCCTTCTTTGTCTAAGGTAAGGTGTCCATAGGTGTGTGGGTTTAGATCTGTGTTTTCTACCTTGTTCCATTGGCCGGTATTTCTGTTTTTGTGCCAGTACCCTACTATCTTAATGACTGTATCTTTGTTGTATTGTATGATGTTAGGAAGTTTGATTCTTACAGCTACATTCTTCTTTTTTTTAATATAAATTTATTTATTGTAATTGGAGGCTAATTACTTTACAATATTGTACTGGTTTTGTCATACATCAACATGAATCTGCCACGGGTGTACACGTGTTCCCCATGAACCCCCCTCCCACGTCCCTCCCCATACCATCCCTCTGGGTCATTCCAGTGCACCATCCCCGAGCATCCTGTATCATGTATTGAACCTGGACTGGCGATTCATTTCACATATGATATTATACATGTTTCAATGCCATCCTCCCAAATTATTCCACCCTCACCCTCTCCCATAGAGTCCAAAAGACTGTTTTATACATCTGTGTCTTTTTGCTGTCTCTCGTACAGGGTTATCATTATCATCTTTCTAAATTCCATATATATGTGTTAGTATACTGTATTGGTGTTTTTTTCTTTCTGGCTCACTTCACTCTGTATAATAGGCTCCAGTTTCATCCACCTCATTAGAACTGATTCAAATGTATTCTTTTTAATGGCTGAGTAATA
>NW_011493818.1:5679-6118 GCF_000754665.1 Bison bison bison | reverse complement strand
CATCTAGGTTGCTTCCATGTCCTGGCTATAATAAACAGTGCTGCGATGAACATTGGGGTACATGTGTCTATTTAAATTCTGGCTTCCTCGGTGTGTGTCCAGTAGTGGGATTGCTGGGTTGTATGGCAGTTCTATTTCCAGTTTTTTAAGGAATATCCACACTATTCTCCAGAGTGGCTGTACTAGTTTGAATTCCCACCAACAGTGTAAGAGGGCTCCCTTTTCTCCACACCCTTTCCAGCATTTATTGCTTGTAGACTTTGGATTGCAGCCATTCTGACTGGCGTGAAATGGTACCTCATTGTGGTTTTGATCGGCATTTCTCTGATAATGAGTGACGTTGAACATCTTTTCATGTGTTTGTTAGCCATCAGTATGTCTTCTTTGGAGAAATGTCTGTTTAGTTCTTTGGCCCACTTTTTGATGGGGTCGTTTATTT
>NW_011493818.1:5168-5579 GCF_000754665.1 Bison bison bison | reverse complement strand
CCTCTAGGAGTTTTATAGTTTCTGGTCTTACATTTAGATCTTTAATCCATTTTGAGTTTATTTCTGTGTATGGTGTTAGAAAGTGTTGTATTTTCATTCTTTTACAAGTGGTTGACCAGTTTTCCCAGCACCACTTGTTAAAATTGTCTTTTCTCTATTGTATATTCTTGCCACCTTTGTCAAAGACAAGGTGTCCATAGGTGCGTGGATTTATCTCTGGGCTTTCTATTTTGTTCCATTGATCTATATTTCTGTCTTTATGCCAGTACCATACTGTCTTGATGACTATGGCTTTGTAGTAGAGCCTGAAGTCAGGCAGGTTGATTCCCCCAGTTCCATTCTTCTTTCTCGAGATTGCTTTGGCTATCTGGAACCTATTGTGTTTCCACACAGATTGTGAAAAATTTTGTT
>NW_011493818.1:4319-5068 GCF_000754665.1 Bison bison bison | reverse complement strand
GATGTTGATTCTTCCAACCCAAGAGTATGGTATACCTCCCCATCTGTGTTGTCTTTGATTTCTTTCATTAATGTTTTATAGTGTTCTGCATAGAGGTATTTTCTCTTTTTAGCTATGTTTATTCCTATGTATTTTATTCTTTTTGTTGAAATGTTTTATGGGATTGGTTATTTAATTTTTATTTCTGACTTTTCACTGTTAGTGCATAAGACTGCAATGGATTTCTGTGTATTAATTTTATATCCTATGACTTTATTATACTCATTGATTAGCTCTAGTAATTTTCTGGTGATGTCTTTATTGTTTTTTTATGTACAATATCATGTCATCTGCAACTAGTGAGAGTTTTATTTATTTTCCATTTTAGATTCTTTTTATTTGTTTTTCTTCACTGATTGCTGTTGTTTGAACTTACAAAACTATATGCAAAATGATCCTGAGAGTGGTCATCATTGTCTTGTTCCTTATCTTAGAGGAAATGCTTTCCATTTTTCACCATTAAGAATAATGTTTGCTCTGCCTTTGTCACATGCAGCCTTTATTTTGTTGAGATGCATTCCTTCTATGCTTGTTTTCTTTCTTTTTTAATAAAAAATGAGTATTAAATCTTGTTAAAAGCTTTTTCTGTATCTATTGTGATGATCATATGGTTTTTAACTGTCCTTCATGAAACAAGAGAAACATCAAATAAACAACCTTACCTTACACCTAAAGCAACTAGCAAGAGGGTTCCAGGAAAAATAAAACAA
>NW_011493818.1:591-1557 GCF_000754665.1 Bison bison bison | reverse complement strand
GAGAAGGAAATGGCTACCCATTCCAGTATTCTTGCCTGGAAAATCCCATGGAGAGAGGAGCCTGGTAGGCTACAGTCCATGGGGGTGGCAAAAGAACCTGACACGACTGAGCGACTTCAGTTTTGGACTTTTTTGGCAGAAAATAAGATTCCTTACCAAATCAGCCTGCCTGCAAGATCTAATGGAATAAAAAGTGGTAAGGATCATAACACTTTTGGTCTAGTTTTTTGAACTAGCAATGCTTGGAGATCCTTTTCCTTCCAGATTCCCCAATGCTTTTTTATTGTTTCTTTCTGTTGTTTGTTTATCATGGAGGAAGAACCATTGGGGTAGATTTCAGACATAGATCCTATAAGTCTGCTGCTGAGGTGGTCTCACAGACTGGTGAGTTAACAGTTCTCACCAGACAAGTATTTATTTAGGTAAATCTTGCTGCAAATTCTTTGTGTAAAATCCAAATGAGTTTTTTTTTTTTTTTTCTTTCATCTTGTTCTATGTTCTGAGAACTTGGCCTTTGTATCCAGTGAGAATATTCTCTCTGTTCTTAACTATCCAGAAGGTGCATTTATTGGGGGTATATCTGGTGGCTAGTTGAATAGATTGGGTTTCTGAGACATGAAGTTATAGGTAACACTCTCTTTGGCCATACCAGCTTTCAGGAAATATTTTCATAAGGGATTCCAGTCCATAAGGGACCTTTGTCACCTCAACATAAATTGCTTACTTTTACTGGTAAAGTTCCATTACAGGAATACTGGTAAAGTTCCACTCCAGGAACACCTACTCATGGGCATAAATTTGTAGATTTATGACTGGGGAGACTGCACTTTATTTTGGAACACCAGAAACCCTATTTTCACTACATTATTGTTACTATCTGCAGTAACAAATGTAGGAAAAATGGGGCAATGAGAGGATGGTCATGTCCCTAGTCTTGGCTGAGTCCCTGAAATGGGCCACTAAGAG
>NW_011493818.1:0-491 GCF_000754665.1 Bison bison bison | reverse complement strand
AGACAAGAGTACTGGAGTGGGGTGCCATTGCCTTCTCCAACACTGAGTGTATAATGAGGCTCAAAGTCTACTGGAAGTTTAATATTTTGACACCTTGGGCCTAGTAGGTTCTAACCATTTTTTGATGGCATCCTATTCTTCTTAATGGTTGTGTCATTGTTTTCAGGGTTGTGCCCTGTCTCCTTCCTTGCTGTTTCACAAAGGATTTTTACTTTCTTAGACTAAGTCTGAGAATAAACTTTTGGATCTTGTGAGGACTATATGTTCTCTTGTGAGATGCCTCTTGTATGTTTTCTTTTAATCCATAAAAAAGGCTTATTGGTATAAAGCATTATTTGAAATCACTGAAAGTACCCACTTGTCAATGATCAGATAATGGATCTTAAACTGGCTATATTTAAAATAAAAAATAAATTGTGTCACATAAATACTCACATCACCTCTGTCACATTGGTACTTATGGGATGCTCAAACTGAAGGAAAAAAAAAAA
>NW_011493817.1:10714-11668 GCF_000754665.1 Bison bison bison | reverse complement strand
ATGATGTACACTGCATATAAGTTAACTAAGCCGGGTGACAATATACAGCCTTGGCGTACTCCTTTTCCTATTTGGAACCAGTCTGTTGTTCCATATCCAGTTCTAACTGTTGCTTCCTGACCTGCATATGGCTTTCTCAAGAGGCAGGTCAGGTGGTCTGGTATTCCCATCTCTTTCAGAATTTTCCACAGTTTATTGTGATCCACACAGTCAAAGGCTTTGGCATAGTCAATAAAGCAGAAATAGATGTTTTTCTGGAACTCTCTTGCTTTTATGATGATCTAGTAGATGTTGGAAATTTGATCTCTGGTCCCTCTGCCTTTTCTAAAACCAGCTTGAACATTTGGAAGTTCACGGTTCACGTATTGCTGAAGCCTGGCTTGGAACATGAGCATTACCCTATTAGTGTATAAAGGGCCCAGTGCATTTGTTTCTCAAGTGCAGTGACTCATGTGGAGAAATTACTCAAGAATTTCAAGTAAATTTATTGCCTTGAGAGGAGACAGTCTTACATGTTATTACTAAAAAAAATTAAAATTCAGGGATATTATCTCTAAGATGAATGATATCTCAGACTCTTCATATACACTTCATTTAATTCTCAGAGAAACCTTGTGAAGCAGGTACTGCTATTATCTGTTTTATAAATTAAAAAAAGAAATAAATAGCTAATCATGGATAGATATGCATATATGTGCTGCATACTCAGTTGTCTCTAACTCTTTGTGACCCCATGTACTATTACCCAACAGGCTCCTTTGTCCATGGAATTTTACAGGCAAGAATACTGGAGTGGGTTGCCATTCCCTGCTCCAGGAGGTCTTCCTGACCCAGGGATCAAACTTGCATCTCTTGTGTTTCCTGTGTTGGCAGGTGGATTCTTTACCACTGCACCATCTGGGAAGCCCCAGTCATGGTTGGAGCTAGAATTCAAACCCAGGTGTGTCTTATTCT
>NW_011493817.1:4861-7412 GCF_000754665.1 Bison bison bison | reverse complement strand
ACCTTGAAATCTTTTTAATCTTTTGGCCACACCACATGGCATGTGGGATCTTAGTTCTCCAACCAAGGATTGAATTCGTGCAGAGTCTTAACCACTGGACCACCAGGGAAGTCCCTACAAATCTTGAACTCTTAATAGGTTCATTTTTCAGAGTACAAATATATAGCAATTCTGAAACTGTTTTGTGCATATTACAGAACTAAGGAAATGAGTAAATATTTCAATAATTTTGAAAGTAAATATTTCAGTTGGGAAGCCAAGGAAGAATACTGCGAGGCGGGATTAGAACTGGAGGCATAATTATGAATTTATAATTTCTAAAATACATGTTTTTGAACCTCTTATATGACACCTGAAAGGATCTATGAACAGTGACACACTGGTAGCAATGAATGCATGCAACCAGCACTCAGATCTTGATTTTGAAATACCAGTTCTCACTGAAAACAAACAAATAAAAGAGTTCCTTGAAGACATGGCTGGTTTCCAGTCTGGAGAAAAGAAGGTAAAAGATGAATTTAGAACATCTTGTTGTACCAGAAAAGAAGGAACTGCTCAATAAAATTATGGGAGGCAGGGCAAAAGGATATAGGAGCTGTCTGGATGGGACTCCTGCAGATCAAACCTCAGGAAATGTGAGCATCAAAATAAATGATGGTAATGAACCCAATGAATGAGAAAGCATGTGTCCTATACACGCTACTATACAAAAAATACATAACTACTAAGGACCTACTGTATCTACAGGGAACTCTACTCAGTACTCTGTAATGACCTACATGGGAAAATAATGTAGGAAAGAGTGGATGAATGTGTATGTATAACTGATTCATTTTGCTGTATAGCAGAAACCAGAACAACATTGCAAATCAACTGTATAGCCATAAAAAATAATTTAAAAAAAGGGCTTCCCAGGTGGCCCTAGTGGTAAAGAATCCACCTGCCAAAGCAGGAGACACAAGTGATGTGGGTTTGATCCATGGGTCAGGAGATCCACTGGAGAAGGAAATGACAACCCACTCCAGTATACTTGTCTGGGAAAGCCTAAGGAAGAGGAGCCTGACAGGCTAGTCCAATGGGTCCCAAAGAGTTGGACATGACTGAGCACATATGTATAATATTAAGATTGCTATGACATCTTAATGAACTGATGCTTTTATCATTGCAAAATGTTTCCTTTTAACTTGGTGATGCAGTTCACTTCAGTTCAGTTCAGTCGCCCAGTCTTGTACAATTCTTTGCGACCACATGAATCATAGCATCTGGTCCCATCACTTCATGGGAAATAGATGGGGAAACAGTGGAAACAGTGTCAAACTTTATTTTTTTGAGCTCCAAAATCACTGTAGATGGTGATTGCAGTCATGAAATTAAAAGACGCTTACTCCTTGAAAGGAAAGTTATGACCAACCTAGATAGCATATTCAAAAGCAGAGACATTACTTTGCCAACAAAGGTCCATCTAGTCAAGGCTTTCGTTTTTCCAATGGTCATGTATGGATGTGAGAGTTGGACTATGAAGACAGCTGAGTGCCGAAGAATTGATGCTTTTGAACTGTGGTGTTGGAGAAGACTCTTGCGAGTCCCTTGGACAGCAAGGAGATCCAACCAGTCCATTCTAAAGGAGATCAGTCCTGGGTGTTCTTTGGAAGGAATGATGCTGAAGCCGAAATTCCAGTACTTTGGCCACCTCATGCGAAGAGTTGACTCATTGGAAAAGACCCTGATGCTGGGAGGGATTGGGGGCAGGAGGAAAAGGGGACCACAGAGGATGAGATGGCTGGATGGCATCACCGACTCGATGGACGTGAGTTTGAGTGAACTCCAGGAGATGGTGATAGACAGGCAGGCATGGTGTGCTGCAGTTCATGGGGTTGTAAAGAGTCGGACATGACTGAGTGACTGAATTGAACTGAACTGAACTGGACTGCAGCACGCCAGGCCTCTCTGTCCATCACCAACTCTCGAAGTTTACTCCAACTCATGACCATTGAATTGGTGATGCCATGGAACCATCTCATCCTCTGTTGGCCCCTTCTCTTCCCACCTTCAATCTTTACCAGCATCAGGGTCTTCTCAAATGAGTCAGTTCTTCACATCAGGTGGCCAAAGTATTGGAGTTTCAGCTTCAGCATCAGTCCTTCCAAAGAATATTCAAGACTGATTTCCTTTAGGACAGACTTGTTGGATCTCCTTGCAGTCCAAGGGACTCTCAAGAGTCTTCTCCAACACCACAGTTCAGAAGCATCAATTCTCCAGCACTTAGCTCTCACATCCATACATAACTACTGGAAAAACTATAGCCTTGACTAGATGGACCTTTGTTGGCAAAGTAATGTCTCTGCTTTTTAATATGCTGTCTAGCATGGTCATAATTTTTCTTCCAAGGAACAAGTGTCTTTTAGTTTCATAGCTGCATTCACCATCTGCAGAGATTTTGGAGCCCCGTAAAATAAAGTCTGTCACTGTTTCTACTGTTTGCCCATCTATTTCCCATGAAGTGATGGGATCAGATGTGATGATTTTAGTTTTCTGAATGTTGAGTCTTAAA
>NW_011493817.1:1547-2344 GCF_000754665.1 Bison bison bison | reverse complement strand
GATGATTAAACTGAAGTAAAAGGTAGGTGGTATAATCTCAAATTAGAACTCAAATATTTTGATAACAAATAGCCTATTCTTTTGCCTATATTGCTTAGTCTCTGTGACTGACACATATCGAGCATCCTTCATCAATATGATTTCCAGCATACTTTTAACTTGAGTAGTTTTCTAATTGCATTTTGCCTCAATTGGTCTCTAGCTCCTATTGGGGTTTTTGGGTACCAAAGAGTTAATGTACTATGTCAAACCCTTTCTACTTAAGTTTCCTGGGAGATTACAGAGAGCTGGCTACTTTTTTATTCAACCCAAGGGGCTGCATCCCAGAGGGAAATAGAAGTAGGTGCATCTAGATAAATTAAATGTTAAAGTTGAAATTTCTTGCTCTTGTCATTCAGGAATATACTGAGCATCCAGTATTGGTATGTGCAAGTAGTTAAAACTCCTCTTGAAAACCCAAAGCTAAGGCTTTGTGAAACACTTCATATCTGAAGAAATGACTATGGGGAGGAAGAAGTAGCTTGAGAGAGAGGGAGAGACTTTGTGTGTGTGTGTGTGTGTGTGTGTGTGTGTGTGTGTATAAAGGGAGTATGGATGGGGTTGTGTGGTCTGAAGGTTAAAAATAATTTTATTAAATCTGATATTAGCAGGATCCCATTTATTGGATAATATGAAAAGTAATAACAAGCCTTAATGTCAACTGAAAAAATAAAAAACCTTCTTTGGCCAGTCTAGGACTTGATGTGAAGAAGAAATGGTTAGGAAATTTTTGTTGAAATATTTAATAGTAGCTGATA
>NW_011493817.1:0-882 GCF_000754665.1 Bison bison bison | reverse complement strand
TTATTACTTTAATAAGTTGTATTTACATATGCATGTATTCATTATGCTTACCAAATACAAATGGGATTTATAATGGTTAGCTTAAATATGTGTATTTCTCTGGTAATTTATATCAATTATCTAACACTGGGATATCTTAAAGCTCAAAAATTTCATAAGCTGCAAGACTGTATATTTTACCTTTGAAAACATAATCTTTGAACTCTTTAATGACATTAATCAGTTGATAAGTTGTGTCCAATTCTTTGCACTCAGGCTCCCCTGTCATTCACTGTCTCTCAGTTTGTTCAGATTCATGTAAGAGACTTTAACAATAAAACCAAAATTTAGTTTAATGCATAGGTGGAGTTAATATTTTTACCTTACAAAGGTAAATGGAATGATTGGGATATTTTTCATTTTGAATTTCTTTGACTAATTCAGTCATAGAGATAAAAATATAAGATAATTGATCAAGAGAAACAAGATGAATATGATACTAATGTATGGCTTCAACATTTTCTCTTGAAATAATAAATAATAACTTGAAGTGTGGGCCAAAGGTGTTTGAGCTGGAAACTATCATATTTTGTGTAGGAAAATGAAGGCATTACAGATACATAACTCCCAAGGGTGTATCCATGTTCCATTTCTCCTAGCTTTTCATTTGAAAACCACTATATCATCAATATTAATATATTACAGATACTTGTTCATGATTTTTTGAGCCTAGAGTGGTGTTTATGCTCATGTATAAAATAGAGTAATAAATACCAAGATCATAAATTTAAGAATTAAATTACCTTATAAATTTGCTTTCTAGCATTTGCTATTCACCATAGTGTAGATATCTACAGGGATTTCTGTACAGGAGAACTACTGAAGATCATGTGGAAAAGCTGT
>NW_011493816.1:14016-14358 GCF_000754665.1 Bison bison bison | reverse complement strand
AGACGGACCTTTGTTGGCAAAGTAATGTCTCTGCTTTTGAATATGCTATCTAGGTTGGTCATAGCTTTCCTTCCAAGGAGTACGTGTCTTTTAGTTTCATGGCTGCAGTCACCATCTGCAGTGATTTTGGAGCCCAGAAACATAAAGTCTGACACTGTTTCCATTGTTTCTCCATCTATTTCCCATGAAGCGATGGGACCCAATGCCATGATCTTCGTTTTCTGAATGCTGAGTTTTATGCCAACTTTTTCACTCTCCTCTTTCACCTTTATTAAGAGGCTTTTTAGTTCCTCTTCACTTTCTGCCATCAGGGTGGTGTCATCTGCATATCTGAGGTTATTG
>NW_011493816.1:9600-9962 GCF_000754665.1 Bison bison bison | reverse complement strand
CTGTTATTTATGAGATTGCATCCAAGTACTACATTTGTTGGCTGTGATGTCTACTCCATTTCTTCTAAGCAATCCTTGCCCACAGTAATAGATATAATGGTCATTTGAGTTAAATTCACCCATTCCAGGTGTTACAAGATGTTTGACTGTTAACACCTTGTAACTCTTGATCTTTTCCTATGGAGAAGGTGTTATAGTTCTTTAACAACTCACAGTTTGTTACCAGTTGAGGACTGTCTCCCACAAATCACAGCTACAGTTCAGTTTTAGCAGAGACATTACTTTTCCAACAAAGATCCGTCTAGTCAAAGTATGGTTTATCCAGTAGTCATGTATGGATGTGAGAGTTGGACTGTAAAGAA
>NW_011493816.1:8970-9500 GCF_000754665.1 Bison bison bison | reverse complement strand
CCACACATCAACATGAATCCACCACAAGTATACATGTGTTTTATCTCTCCTTGCTCTTCTTTGGAACTCTTCATTCAATGAGTATGTCATTCCTTTTCTCCTTTGCCTTTCACTTCTCTTCTTTTTATAGCTGTTTGTAAGGCCTCCTCAGAGAACCATTTTGCCTTTTTGCATTTCTTTTTCTTGGGGATCTCTGCCTTCTGTACAATGTCACGAACTTCCTTCCATACTTCTTATGGCAATCTCTCTATATCAGATCTATTCTATTGAATCTCTTTGTCACTTCCACTGTATAGTTGTAAGGGATTTGATATAGGTCATGCCTGAACGTTCTAGTGGTTTTCCGTACTTTCTCCAATTTAAGTCTGAATTTGGCAATAAAAGGTTAATGATCTAAGCCACAGTCAGTTCCCAGTCATTTTTCCTGTCTGTACAGAGCTTCTCCATCTTTGACTGCAAAGAATATAATCAATCTAATTTCGGTATTGACCATCTGGTGATATACATGTGTAGAGATTTCTCTTGTGTTG
>NW_011493816.1:4709-5845 GCF_000754665.1 Bison bison bison | reverse complement strand
GTAATATACATGTTTCAACGCTATTCTCTCAAATCATCCCACCCTTGCCTTCTCCCACAGAGTCCAAAAGTCTGTTCTTTACATCTGTGTCTTTTTTTCTGTCTCTCATATAAGGTCATCTTTATCTAATCCCACTGGGTAATTCCAGAAATGTTTGTGTAGTAGCATCATTGTTAAAATCAGTGGGTGACCACTTTGAAGAACAATGTTCATTTGATTGTCCCATTTCTGTTATTTTTGTGAACAAATTGGTCTGAAAAGGCCATAGTCACACCTTGGATATACTGTTATATCATAATACTCTCAAATCTATTTTTATTTTCCTAAGGCTCCTGTAGCTTTTCATCCACACACTAGCTTTATCTACCTAACCAAAGCACTGGAATGAAAACCAACAGAAATAGTATTTTCAGCCATTTTGATGGACCTAGATCAGTGGTTCCATTACGTGATAGTAGCCCTTATATAAGGAGATGACTTTTAAATTGCTTAATCTGTAGAATGGTTGATACCACTGCATGTAAACATAACATTGTCTTCGTATAAATACTGCTTTTCTCCCAAATGTACCCAGTCCTTTTTGTCTGCTCATTCTGCTCCATTTTTTATTGTTATACATATTCTATTTCTCTTCTTTCCATCTTGTATTAAGTTTTAAGTCCATTATTTTCAGAAACATCTTGTATATTGTGTGGTAAGTGGGGTGGGCAGTGATCTCAAGTGAAGATATTTCTGTTACTGAAGAATGGTGGCTGGAAATAGGAGAAAAAAGAGAGCATTTGACCATTTCTGCTCATCCTTTTTACTTGACAGAGGTTAATTTCTTGCTAAGTCTTTTTTCTTTTTTTGAGCTGAAGTAGAAAGTTCAAAGTAGAGCTATCTCTTTTACTCCAGAAGCTTAAGCCTGTATCTCTTTACCTCTATGCACAGTTTCTTGACTGTTTTTGCTCCAGAGTTTATCTTTATTAAATACTGTAAGCAGAGACAGATTTACTTTGAAGCTTAAGCTATAGGCTTCTTTACTCGCATTAGCCTTCCAAGATCCTGTAAGGTTTTTTTAAAAATTGAAGTATAGTTGGTTTACAATGTTGTATTACTTTCAGGTGTACAGCAAAATTATTCAGTTACACATACAT
>NW_011493816.1:4064-4609 GCF_000754665.1 Bison bison bison | reverse complement strand
ACATACATATCTTTTTTTTTTTTTTTTCTGATTCATTCCCTCACAGATTATAACAAAATATTGAGTGTTTGTACTTTTAATTGTATATTATTTTCCTTAAAACACTCCTCTCTCTAGTTGTGTGGGTTTCCCAGGTGGTGCTAGTGGTAAAGACCCCACCTGCCAATTCAGGAGATGTGAGAGACACAAGTTTGATCCCTGGGTTGGGAAGATACCCTGGAGGAGAGCACGGCAACCCATTCCAGTATTCTTGTCTGGATAATTCCATGAACAGAGGAGCCTGGTGGGTTACAGTCCATAGGGTCGCAAAGAGTTGGATGTGACTGAAGCGACTTAGCATGCATGCTCCAGCTGTGTAGGGTTTAGGCTCTTCAAAACAAAACAAAACAAAACTGAATCCACCTTTCAAAATAAATGTCTCTTATGTCTCTTCCTTTTAATCATTTTTTGTTGTTGTTGTTTTTGAATTGAACCATAGTTGATTTACAGTGTTATGTTAATTTCTACTGTAAAGCAAAGTGATTCAGTTATACATGCATAAAAAT
>NW_011493816.1:0-437 GCF_000754665.1 Bison bison bison | reverse complement strand
TATCCATTCTCCCCCAAACTCCACTCCCATCCAGGCTGCCACATAGCATTGAGCAGAGTTCCATGTACTTATACAATAGGTCCTTTTTGGTTATTCATTTTAAATATAACAGTGTTTACTTGTCCATCACAAACTCCCTAACTACCCCTTCTCCTGATCCTTTCCCCCAGAAACCATAAGTTCATTCTCTAAGTCTGTGTGTCCCTTTCTGTTTTGTAAGTTCATTTGTATAATTTCTTTTTAGATTCTACATATAAGGGATGCTATATGGTATTATACAGTGTTTTTAATGGCTGAGTAATATTCTACCCTTATAGCAGAAAGTGAAGAAGAACTAAAGAGCCTCTTGATGAAAGTGAAAGAGTTGACTTAAAACTCAACATTCAGAAAACTAAGATCATGGCATCTGGTCCCATCACTTCATGGCAAATAGATGG
>NW_011493815.1:34019-34567 GCF_000754665.1 Bison bison bison | reverse complement strand
TGGCAGATGTGAACCACCCAAGATCCAAGGAAGATGTGGTAAGCAACTGGCAGCCTGCTTAGTTTGCCGGAGGATGTGATCTCTGGGGCCAGAATTGCAGCCACTCCTTGACTTCCAGCTCTGGCTGTCATATACATGCCTCTCTGCCTCCAGGGAGGTAGGGCCCTAAACGGCAGCCATCTTGCTCTCCTCTGGTATTCGTTAGGGGCACAATCTTTTGTTCTGTGAGGGCTCCAGGGGTCACCATGCAGGATTAGAGTCTTTAGCGGGAAAGGTCCTTTTTTTTTTCTTTTTGGCGATCCCATGGTTTGGGGGTTGCTATGTCACTTTAGCTCCCTTAGATTGTCCTCAAGGCATTCAAGCCCAGTCCTTACCCTAGGGACCGACGATGCAGCCTGCACCTCCTTGCCCAGCCCTACTTGCTGCCGGGCAGACGCATAGTATCTGGGCCACTTCTCCACTGGCAGTCGCGGTTTGGTGTGTATTCTGTGTGCTTCCCCCGCCACCACCCCCCCTCCAGTTATGTTGCCTTCTGAGATTCCAAAGAT
>NW_011493815.1:32422-32972 GCF_000754665.1 Bison bison bison | reverse complement strand
TCCAAGCAAGAATACTGGAGTGGGTTGCCATTTCCTTCTCCAGGGGATCTTCCCAACCCAGGGATCGAACCCAGGTCTCCCGCATTGCAGGCAGACCCTTTAACCTCTGAGCCACCATGGAAGCCATATATATATATATACACACACACACACACACATATATATATATGCACACATACATACATACATATATATATTCACAGCCAGTTTATGAACCACATAAATTTACCAATCTCACGATTTTGTAATCTCATGACATACACACACAGAATAACATCATGCAATCCAGAACCAGGCAGTATGAGACAAAAAGGTCTCTGAATAATAAAAGTTTTCATTTATTCAGCTTTTAACAAATATTTATTGAGCAGTTATTAGATACTAACAACTATATGAGATACATACGAGATACTATATGAGAACTGTAAGAGATATGAATACAACTGTAAGACAGATAATATCACTGCCCTCTTGTTTTCTAGTATGTGTATTGAGGGTCATGTGAAACAGGCGATGAGTAATAAAGCACTATAAGGTGTGGAGTTACAGT
>NW_011493815.1:31463-31652 GCF_000754665.1 Bison bison bison | reverse complement strand
GGGATAGAAACATATTTTTTTTTGCAAAGGCAGTTTAATGTCTTAAGACACTTGTACCATGCACAAAACTCTCTTCTACTTGCCACAAACCTTTTTTATACTTTCTGTATTCATCACTTTGTCCATTCATAGAACAGCTATCTATAAGCCATATTTCCTTTTTCTCTTAATAAAATGCAATTCTCTTAT
>NW_011493815.1:29327-29999 GCF_000754665.1 Bison bison bison | reverse complement strand
AGGTTCATGGTGCATGGTCTTGGAGCTGTATTATAACATGAAGAATGAACATAGGAATAAATGTCTGAGCAAGGGCAGGGACTAGCCAGAAGGCTGGGGAGCACAGCAAGGATAAGGAACAGAGGAGTCATGGTTCTGTTAGTTAGGCAGTGCAGAGGAAATAGTACCCTAGGAGTAGAACACAGCTAACAACCTAGGTGATACCAATGGAAAGACAAAGGATAAGTGACCAGTCCTGAGGGGAGATAGTTACTAGGCCTATAGCAAGGACTAAGATTAAGGGTGCAGTTATAGTTAGAGACAGAAGAGGCCAGTCAGGGTGAGGGGCAGAAGGCCCCAAGTTGGAGGTTGCTTGAATCTGAGGAGGAACAGTGTTCATTAGGATGTAGAATGATGTAGAGAATGAGAGTAAAGAAACCAATTTCGTCTGGAGTCAGGTTGTAGAAGGTTCCCTGAAGCCACAGTTGAGACACCAGCATGGCCAGGTCTTCGAAGGAGGTTCCTGACAGGGTGCTGGTCCAGAGGTCTTGTAGTAGTTGGGTCAGAAATAGCTGTAGTTTGAAGAGTGTCCAGGTCATTCAGTGTCTTCTTAGATGGTCGACAGAGGTTGTCACTGGGTGATTTTTAAGGAGGTAGGCCCTGTGAGAGAGACCTGATATGGGTCAGTTAAGG
>NW_011493815.1:27112-29227 GCF_000754665.1 Bison bison bison | reverse complement strand
TATACCTTTTTTACTGAAAACATGCATCTTTCTTTCAGAAACCATGAACTGTTGTTTAGCTCACTTATAAATTAACTTCAGCAATATTATCCAGAGACAAAGACATATACTGAGACATACATATATATCCAGACAGACAGAAATCTTAGTTTTCTGCTTTAAAAGAAAAAAAAAAATTGTCTCTTTGCCACCCCCCCTTTTTTTTTGCTTTAAGTTGTACTAATCTGTCCAAGGCTGACATCTCAGGCAAAGTGGGTTGTATATTTCAATAACATGATAAGAGTTAACTACAAGCTTTTGCCTAGGCATGTCTCTATTATATCAGGGTTGGAGCTGAACAGCTGTAGGTTGAAGAGTGTCCAGATCATTCAGTGTCTTCTTGGATGGTCGACAGAGGTTGTCGCCGGGTCATTTTTAAGGAGGTAGGCCCTGTGAAAGAGACCTGATACGGGTCAGTTAAGGAGGGCAGTGCAGCATTAGAAGTGACCCATTTTAGGTGAGAGAGGTGTACCCACGAGTTTAGCTGCAGTTGGGGTAAGCAGTATGATTTTGAATGGTCCCTGCCACTTTGGGTTTAGGTCACCCTGGGGATTATCTGATAGATAGACCATGTCCCCAGTTTGTCAAGGGGGCTTGGGGGTCGGGGTAGGCAGGTTGTGGTTGATGAATTTCCAGAGGGCATTGCCGAGTTCCACCAGCAGAGGGGAGTGTAGGAAGCTTGGTATGGGAGGAGGTTCAGCGGGGAGTCCAGGAGGGAGCATGGGTCTTCCGTACATCACCTCAAAGGGGCTCAGCCCCAGGGGCTTTCTGGGCAAAGCCCACACTCTGAGAACAATTGGCAGAATTTTAGTCCAATCCAGATGTACCTTGAGGGTTAATTTGCTAAGAGTTTCTTTGATTATTCTGTTCATCCTTTCTACCTTTCCTGAGGACTGGAGACTATATGGAATGTGAAATTTCCAGGTTATCTGTAAGAATTGGACATGTTGTTGGGTGACCTTGGAAGTAAATTCCAGGCCCTTATCACAAACCTGAGGATAATTTCTGTGAGGATTTGGGCCAGAGTGTGGGCTCTTCTGTTTGTAGTGGGAAATGCTTCTCTACGCATCCTGAGAAAGCGTCCACAGGACCAGGAGGTATCTGAATCACCGAACTGGGGGCATATGAGTAGTCTATTTGCCAATCCTGTGCTGGGAGGCTGCCTCGCATTTGGTGGATTGGAAAGGAGGTAGGTTTAAGGTTGGAATTGGGATTAATACATTGACATGTTTGACAGGAGTGGGTAAGGTTACCTAAATATTGTTGGTCAGCAGTGGATATGGGGAAGTGGTTACAGAGGAACTGTTGGGAGTGTCTTGGATGAGGGATGAAAGAGTGAGTGTAAAAAAAAAGTGAGTGTAGATGAGAGAGGATTTTTCTGGTGGTGGGAGGGTTGGATGGAGTCAGAGCTAAAATGACAGGGGACTGGAGGGAGGGATGGGATAGGGCTATCTCTTTTGCCTTCTGGTCTGCAGCATTGTTGTAGGCTGATACGAGACTTCTCTTTTGAATTCCCCTATAGTGGAGGATGGCGGCTTTGTTTGGTAAGAGTGCTGCTTCTAGAAGTTTGTGGATCAGGTCTGAATTAATAATGGGGGATCCCTTTTGGGTTAGGAAACCTCTCTCTCTCTCCATATTAGGATGTTTGAGTGACGTATGTTATAGGCATATGTAGAGTCTGTTTGGATGTTAACCCTTAGATTTTTAGCCAGAGTCAAAGCTCTGGTGAGAGCTATCAGTTCTGCCTGTTGGGAGGTGGTATGAGGTGGCAGAAGTGAAGCTTCAATTGTCTGGGTCTTGTAATTGTGGCAAAGGGCCCCCTGGATGATGGCATATCCTGCTGCGAAGGGTGGGGATTTCTGAGAGGTGCCACCAATGAACCAGTGTGGGGCATCTGGGTCTAGGATGGGCGGATCTGTTAAATGTTGAAAGGAGTTTTGGGTCGGATCTACTGTTAGGCTGCAGCTATGTAGGAGATGGTCTGTTGTAGACGACATGGGTACTAAGCTGACAGGGAGGGGAGAGCGGGGGGGGAAATGAGAGCCGAGGTTTGAGGAGAAAGGCATGTAGGACTTG
>NW_011493815.1:26442-26949 GCF_000754665.1 Bison bison bison | reverse complement strand
GGAGTTTGGCAGTATGTTGGAGACAGAGTTTTCGGGTTGGGCGGAGCAGATGACTTGGGGCTAGGTCGAATGTCTGTAGATCCTTTTGTAAAGCCTATCCAAAAAAGTGGGGGCTATCTCTGAATCCCTGGGGGAAAACTGTCCATGTTAGTTGTGAAATGTGAGTCTCAGAGTCTTGCCAGGTGAAGGCGAAAAGGGGTTGGGAGAAGGGGTGGAGGGGGAAGGTGAAAAAGGCATCTTTGAGATCTAATACTGTGAAGTGGGTTGCAGTTGAGGGTATGGCAGACAGAAGGGTTTAAGGATTAGGGATTACTGGAAATGTCAGCGTAATAGCCTCATTGATTTTTCTCAGGTCCTGGACCAGTCCCCAAGAATTTGGTCCCTTTCTTACTGCCAGAATAGGGGTGTTGTGCGGTGAATGGGTAGGAATTAACATAGAGGCTTGAAGAAGACTGTCTATGATAGGCTTAATTCCCTTGTGGGCCTCTGGGGTGAGAATACTGTTGT
>NW_011493815.1:25363-25670 GCF_000754665.1 Bison bison bison | reverse complement strand
GGGACTGTCCAGGTGCCATCTGCATGCAGAATATATAGACTGTATGGAGGTGGGGGTATGGTAATAAAGACTCCCAACTTGGATAATAGATCTCTCCCTAGGAGTGCCATTGGGCATTTAAGCATTATGAGGAATGACTGTATGAGGGTTGAGTAATGGAGGGCTGATTTTTGGCCTTAAGGGAACTCCACAGACTCCCTTGATTTTGAGTTGAGTCTTGAATTAGGCCAGAGTAGGAAATTGAGAAAGCGGCTCCAGTGTCTACTATAAAGGAGGTCTTTTTTCCGGCTACTACCCCGTCTACCCT